>NW_020201609.1:2697-4525 GCF_001531365.2 Cynara cardunculus var. scolymus
GTATGCTTCAAGGCAACTCAAAGTGCACGAGAAGAACTATACTACGCATGACCTAGAACTAGGGGCTGTAGTGTTTGCGCTAAAGATTTGGAGACATTACCTTTATGGTACCAAGTGCACTATATTCACTGACCATAAAAGCCTTCAACACATCCTAAATCAGAAAATGCTGAATATGAGGCAAAGAAGATGCGTCGAACTGCTTGGTGATTATGATTGTGAGATTAAATACCATCCGGGTAAAGCCAATGTTGTAGATAATGCTTTGAGCCGAAAGGAAGGAGTGAAACCAACAAGGGTGCGAGCTTTGGGAGCCTTAGTGAATACCAGTTTGAAGGCACAAATCCTAGAGGATCAAAAAGAAGCTTTAAAGAAAGAGAATTTGAAGAACGAGATTTTGCACGGCATAGAGTCCAAATTTCAGATAAAATCTGATTGGTAATCTTAGATCAACCATTTTGAACAAATCTCATCGATCAAGATATTCAATTCACTCGGGAGCAGATAAGATGTATATGGATTTAAGGACACTGTACCGGTGGCCTAGAATGAAGAAAGACATTGCATTATATGTAAATAAGTGCTTAACTTGTGCGATAGTCAAGGCCGAACACCAAAAGCCTTCCGGTCTGCTCCAACAACCTGAGATTCCTCAATGGAAGTGGGAACAAATATCGATGGACTTTGTAACTAAGTTACCCCGAACTGGAAAAGGGCATGATGCCATTTGGGTAATTGTAGATCGATTGACGAAGTCTGCTCATTTCTTACCAATCCGAGAAGATTATAAGATGGAGAAGTTGGCTCAGATTTATATAAACGAAATTATCGCTAGACATGGAGTACCTCTTTCCATTCTATCAGATAGAGACAGTCGTTTTACGTCAAGGTTAAGTTGGCTCAGATTTATATAAACGAAATTATCGCTAGACATGGAGTACCTCTTTCCATTCTATCAGATAGAGACAGTCGTTTTACGTCAAGGTTTTGGCAGTCACTCCAACAAGGGATGGGTACACGACTAGATCTAAGCACCTCTTACCACCCCCAGACTGATGGTCAGACCGAAAGAACAATCCAGACCCTGGAAGACATGTTGTGTGCTTGTGTTATAGATTTTGGAGGAAGCTGGGATACGCATCTACCGTTAGTGGAATTTGCATATAATAACAGCTACCATACCAGTATCCAATGTGCACCTTATGAAGCTTTATATGGGCGTAAGTGTAGATCCCCCATTGTGTTGGTCAGAAATTGGCGATAGACAGTTAACTGGACGTGACGTTATCCAAGAAACTACTGATAAGATTATGGTAATCAGAAATCGACTCAAAGCTGCAAAGGATCATCAGAAAAGTTATGCGGACAAGCGAAGGAAACCCTTAGAGTTCCAAAAAGGAGATAAAGTTTTCTAAAGGTCGCTCCATGGAAAGGGATAATGCAATTTGGAAAAAGAGGCAAGTTGGGTCCTCGATATATTGGTCCCTTTGAAATAACAGAAAGGATTGGGCCAGTGGCATACAAGTTAAATTTTCCCCCGGAGTTAAGCGATATCCATAATACATTC
Source organism: Cynara cardunculus var. scolymus (assembly GCF_001531365.2). Lineage (NCBI taxonomy): Eukaryota > Viridiplantae > Streptophyta > Magnoliopsida > Asterales > Asteraceae > Cynara > Cynara cardunculus. The sequence continues at coordinate 4,265 of NW_020201609.1, forward strand.
CATGTATCAAATCTCAAAAGATGCATAACAGATGAAACTCAAGTGGTGGCACTGGAAGACGTGCAGATTAGCGATCATCTGCATTTTGTTGAAAAACCCATATAAATTATGGATAGAGAAGTTAAGCAGTTGAGGCGTAGCAGGATCCCTATAGTAAAAGTTCATTGGAACTCGAAGCATGGACCGGAGTACACATGGGAAAGGGAAGATTTCATGAAAGACAAGTATCCCCACTTGTTCTCAACGCCAACCATGACTGAA
>NW_020201609.1:5690-14862 GCF_001531365.2 Cynara cardunculus var. scolymus
ATTTTGGAAGGTTCTTTTTGAAAAGTAAATATTAAAAATATCGGCTTTTATTTTATAAAAACCTTGATGGCATTACATTGAAAGCAACTTTGCTCTACCTTGAGCAAGAAACCTTTAAGTAATTTAGCGCTGGTTATTGGTATGTTCAGGAAGTTCGGGCGAGCTTAGAAAGCCTCAAAAGGGAACCTTCGGATATTCATCAAACTAGTGAGTTCTCACGGCCCCACTTTTACTTCTTTTGTTTATTTATGGGGGGAAAGCATGAGATTGAGCAAACTTTGCATGTTTATTTTATGTGAAACATTTGGACTAAGAAACTGCTTAGTCATGTTTTCGTTTGAAATCTTGGGACTAAGGAACTGCTTAGTCAAGCTCTGTTGAAACCTCTAGACTAAGGAACTGCTTAGTCGGGTTTGCTACGTTTTGTTTTAACAACTGTTATTGCACTTAGAATAAATGCTAAATTGATGTGCTTGGGAGTATACGTTTTCAAATAAAGTCCCCATCCGTAAATGCTACTTGTTAACTCGGGCACGTTCCCAGGCCGTGGTAATTGTGGACAGCCGCTATTGTGTTGACAGTCCCACCCAGTGCACATTACCTATGTTTTTCTTGGTCTAATCATGTGGAATTTGGACAACCGCTGAATTAGCACTATATCGAACTGTGGGAACCTAAGTAGTGTACGGGCTACTTGTGGTTGTTAGAAAATTAATGGGGCAGTTGGTCAGGTAAGGCTCAGTAGCGTCTCAAGTTTAACATCGTATAGGATTTACATTTATTAGGTGCAATGGATTCGCATACGTTTGCTATTACTTGGTTTATGCATCGAAATGTTTTATGCATATGAAAACCCGTGAACTCACCAACTCTTTGTAATTGACTCGTTTTTGTTCCATGCTTTTCAGGACCTAAGTAAGGTTGGTTGAATTTTTGGGAGCATACTCGTGGCAAGATCGATTAAAGTCTGAATTTGAAGTATTTTGAGAAAAGTGTATTTAGTAATAATCTCAGTTATGTCGATGAACTTGTTTTGTTTTTGAACAACTTGGAATAGTGTTATTTAATAACTGTTGCTATGACTCGCTTGCCTGTTACATCTCATGCTTCCGCTTTAGCGGGGTGTGACAGATTTGGTATCAGAGCCTCAGTTATAGAGTTTTTTTTTTTTTTTTTTAAAACCATCGACTTTAAAGAGCCAACCCTCATTTTGAACCAGAGGATTCTGGTTATTGATTTGAAGAAAGAGCAATTTTTTACTAAATATACTATTTGGATCAGAAGTTCTGTATCTAGTAATACTAGCTTCTATGTCAAAATTATATTTTAGAAGTTTTAAGAAAAGAATTTTATACTTAGAATCTTTTTATGAAAAACAGACCAGATAGGCTCTGGTTGGCTTGCACGTTGAACCAGAAGCTCTGGTTAGTGCAACCAGAGGCTCTGGTCGAGGAACCAGAAGCTCTGGAAGAAAGATCAGAGGGGCTCTGGTCCTGGATGTTGAAATATATTCCAAGTGTGGTTTTGAACCAGAGGCCCGATGGACCGAAGCAGTATGATTTTAGTTTTGTTTCATAAGATGAATGATTTGAAATAAACGTGTCGGTGATCTTCACCCTGCATTACATAAAAGGGAACCTCACTAGACATCCATTTCTAACCCTCATTTTGTGTTTTCAAAATTATGTGTGCAGGTAAAGATAATAAGGGAAAGAGCATTATGTGAATTACGTCCCTCTGTGCTTAGCTGTTTTGGAAGCATAGATGCTAGGATATAAGAGCATGTACTGTTGAAATTTTTGGGTTGTGTATTTTACATTATAGACTCTTGTATCAAAAACCTATGTGGGGGAAAACATGTATTCTATGTATAAAATATGTGTTATATGCAATGTGTGGATTTGGGGTGTTTCATTGCTCTTACTGGCGAACCTCCTAAATGACTTAGTCAGGAGTGCTAGGGACTTATCAAAATTTGTTAAATCAGATTCTAGAATATCCTCAGAGATAGAAGATTCTATCTTCGTGATAACAACGAGAGGAAGAGAAGAGACAAAAGGAGTAGAAGAAGTTTCAACTGAAGAAGCTTCAGAGATCAAAGCCAAAGAAGAGCTTTTYMTTTCCCTRKAATCTTTTACAAGATTCCTCTTCAGTTGACGAGATTGCTCATGGTTAAGCAGAATCTCGTATAAAGTAGAAAGAGAAGGAGTGGACATGTCATTGGACATCTTGAGACACATGAAAAAGGTGTCCCAAGACTCAGGAAGACATTCTAGTTCCCTGCGAACAACCCTAAGATCAATAAGAAGGCAGTTAAATCTTTGATGTACTTCAGACAGCATCTCAGACTTTCCACAGAGAAGCTTTCATACTGTCTTACTAGATTGATCTTTCTGGTCTCTTGAACCTGAGTGGTTCCTTCATATTGGATACAAAGTGTGTCCCACATGGATTTAGAAGATTTGAGTTTCATCACTGATTGATAAATCTCATCAGGAAGAGACATAACTATTATAGACCGAGCACGCGTGTCTATAGCTATTTTCTTCTTGTCTTCATCGCTCCATTGATGTGGGATCTTTGGAATTTGCCCTTTAGGAATCGCGGCAATCGTAGTTGTTGCTGGAACAGCCGAAGCAATAGCAAATGGAATATATGGTCCATTTTCTATATAATATGGAATTTCAGGATCCACACCTTCAAGAAAGAAGGACATCCGGTTCTTCAAGAGACTAAAATTGTCACGGACAAACCGAGGAGGTTTGGCAAGAGAGCCATTGTCTTGTGTGTGTGTGTGTTTGTAATTTGTAAAGCCATTTGTAAGCGATAGAGTTATCTAAGAAAAGAGATAAACTAATACTGAAAACAGCTAAACAGAAAGATAGAAGAAAACACTGCTCTGATACCACTTGTTGGTCCCTTGAGGGTCTACAAGAATAGTAAAACAGTTTGTAGAGGGGGGGGGGGGATGAATACAAACACAATATTTTTCAAATTTAAAATATATATTGAAAAAGACGATCAATAACAGATTTTACATGATTGTTTGCGGAAAGATAAGGTAATAAAAACATATCTAAACAATCTTTGGTTACACATGAGATCTTAGTAAATAAGAAAAGAAATGTTGTAAAGAGAAGATCCTTTACTTAAGCTAAAAAATGCTTGAAGTAAGAATTAGGTTTAGAGAGTGAGTTGCGTGCACTCTGCATGGAGAAGAAACACTTCTATTTATACCCAATGCATTAAATGTTCATTTAATGCAATATGGTAGGGTTAGAGTGCGTGTCAAGCCTTAAGAGGAAGGCTTGTCCTTTGCTACAGTGAATAGAACAATTAGCATTATTCATGAGCAGACATCCTTACCTAAAATTGGTGGACAATAGAGTCGAATAGTCGGCTCCGTACCGTACCAACTTTCATAAGGGTATGGGTTTGTCCTTTGTGTGCATAAGGACAAGACAACAACAGTCGTGCTAAGCAAGCTACCTTTGATTGTTGAATGCTGGAATGACCTGAAGGTCTCTTCAGCATTCGATGAGGCTTAAGCAGTCTTCACACATTTGTAAACAGTCTTGTAATAACTGAGTACCACTTCAGATCACGTGCTCGCCATTCTCTAATCTTCAGTTTCAGTCTTCGACATTTGCTGAAGGTTCTTTGGTGTGAGTGCTGTCTTCCTGAAGTACCGCTATCTTTGATTGATTTACAATACAAGTTTTTCAGCGATCACTGAACATACTCATTGATGATTGCTGGAACTAAAAAGACAGAAACATAAATACAACGTATAAGTGAACATGGAGATTGAGAGAGGGGATCAACAATTACTATGATTTGGATTCTTTATTTCTTTGTGATTTGAAGATTGAGAATCAGAGTACTTATTGGAAATTGTAGTCTGGATGTTATCGAGGAGGAAATAACAGGTTTGGCCTGAAACTTTGAATAAACCTTGTTTAATTAAAAAGGTTTAAAGGTAGCGTTGTGATAAACCTGTTTGGGTTTTAGATATATTAATTGAAAGCTAAGAGTTTGCTGTGGAATTGGAAAAGGTATTGGTAATATGATATATTTGTACATAAATTTGTTATTTATATGAAACGTTGTTTTTGAATAAAAGTTTTGGTATTTTCACCCTACAATGACATAAAAAGGAAAACTCACTAGACCATTCGGTCTAACCCTCGCTTTGTGATTTTAATATGTATTGCAGGAGGTTCAGATGGTAAGGGGAAGTGGAAAATGTAAAATTTTTCTATGAGCATATCTGCTGGGAGATTTGACCATGATATGTATAGTTTTGTTAGAAGAATGTGAAATAGTACAAGAATTGTATTTTGAAATTTTGGACCATGCATTTAGTATTGGTATATTCTTGTACTAAGGGACCTATGTGGTGTATAAACATGTATTTCTTGTGTATGAAGTATATGTTATATGCAATATGTGAACTAGGGTGTTATAGTTCTGCCATTGACCAAATTGACTCAGAAGAATATCAAGTTTCAGTGGGAAGAAGAACAACAARAAGCCTTCCAATTATWRAAAGATCATCTCTGCAGTGCCCCAGTATTGTTTTTACCAGATGGACTAGAAGACTTTATAGTTTATCGTGATGCATCAAAACTAGGGTTGGATTGTGTTTTGATGCAAAGAGGAAAAGTGATTTCTTATGCGTCCAGGCAGCTGAAGGATCATGAAAAACAATATCCAGTGCATGATATGGAATTGGCAGAAGTGGTATTTGCATTGAAAATATGGAGGCATTATCTTTTGGGAACAAAGTGTCAGGTTTACACTGATCATAAAAGTCTACAACATTGATTCAGCCAGAAAGAGTTAAATATGCGACGTCGATGGATTGAACTTGTTAATGATTATGATTGTGAAATCCTTTACCACTCAGGAAAAGTCAATGAGGTAGTTGACGTTTTGAGGAGAAAAGAGTGGAGTGGAACAATTAAGATCATGTCAATGAGGATAAACTTGACTCCTGATCTTCGTAAAGAAATTTTGAAATGTTAGAAGGAAGTTGTAAAAGAGGATCATATGAAGTCAAAAAGATTGGGTAAAATGATTTCTAACCTGGAATCAAATGATGAAGGAATTTTGTGCTTTCAAGGACGAATTTGGGTGCCATGCTATGGGAATACTCGAGAAAATATCTTGAATAAAAGTCATAAGTCTCGCTATTCTACATATCCAGGTACCAATAAGATGTATAAAGATCTGAAAACTTTCTATTGGTGACCCGGATTAAAGAAAGACATAGCAAGATATGTGGAACAATGCATAACATGTCTGCAAGTTAAGATCGAACACCAGAGACCGTATGCAAATCTCAATGTCTTTGGAGATTCCTGTATGGAAATGGGATCACATTACGATGGATTTTGTCATGAAATTACCCCAAACTCCAAAAGGGTACGACACAATGTGGGTAATTGTGGATCATTTATCTAAATATGCGCATTTCCTACCAATTAAAGAAGGTTATTCTTTAGAAAAGTTGGCTCAGATTTATATTAAGAAAATTGTAACCAGACACGGTGTTCCATTATCCATCATCTCTAACAGAGATAGCCGCTTTACTTCAAAGTTTTAGGAAAGTTTGCAAAAGGCTCTTGGGTCTCAAATTCGACTAAGCACGTCATATCATCCACAAACAGACGGGCAAAGTGAAAGGACTATCCAGACTCTCGAAGACATATTGAGAACTTGTGTTATTGATTTCGAGAGATCATGGGAGAATCATTTGCCATTGATAGAGTTTGCCTATAATAATAGCTATCACTCTAGCATCCAAGCGGCACCGTATGATGTTTTGTATGGACGTAAATGTCGAATGCCGTTACGTTGAAATGAGGTGGGAGAAAGATAGTTGACGGTTCCCAAAATTGCTCAAGTAACTTCTGAAAATATTGAACAAATCCGTGATAAAATCAAAATAGCTCAAGACCACCAGAAAAGTTATGCCGATAAACGTCGAAAACCAATTGAATTATGTATGGGTGATTTTGTGATTTTAAAAGTTTCTCCATGGAAAGCTGTTATTAGATTTGGAAAGAAAGGTAAGCTCAATCCAAAATATGTTGGGCCATTCAAAATCTACAAACGAGTTGGGCAAGTGGCTTATCAGTTAGCACTACCGGAAGAGCTCAGCTTAATCCACAACACTTTCCATGTGTCAAATTTGTGGAAATGTTTAGCTGATCCAAGTCTAGCCGTACCACTTCCAGAAGTTAAACTAGACAATAAGCTGAACTTTGTGGAAACACCAGAAGCTGTAACTGACCGAAAAATCAGGGTGTTGCGGAACAAAGAGATCAGTTTGGTTAAAGCACAGTGGCTATATCACAAAGGATCAGAGGCAACTTGGGAATTAGAATCGATAATGATAACATAATACCCATGGCTCTTTGACTAAAGGAATTCCGGGACGGAATTCTTTTGAGGAGTTGATATTGTGCTAATCCATTCTTGGATATCACCTGAGGTAATTAATACGTGATTATTTGTTATATGATTACGTGAGAGCATGATGAATTATTATAATTAATCATGTGAGAATGTGTATTTTTATGTATAGGAGATGTATGCATAATGTGTTAATATGCATGCATAAAATATTTTTTGTGTATGCATGATTATTATATGCATGCATGGTTAATATGTGAAATATATGTATGCATGCATGAGGCGGTTAAACCGCCTTTCCAAAAGAGGAAAACGGGTATAAATAGGGGTTGAGGGTTTCAATAGAAAGTTTTTCTGTTTCTTTGGAAATTTTGAGAGAGTTAAGTGAGAAGTTGTCCGGATTGCTTACATACTTAGGATCATAGTTGGATCTTCTTGTTTCTTTTGTTTCTTTAACGGAGTTAGATCCCACTAACTTTGAGGATTTATCAGAGTAAGCAGTTCTTCTTATAAAAAAGAAGAACTTAGGATCAATATTTCCAAAGTTCCATATCATTGGCCATGTATTTTATTAAAGGGTGGAGTTTTAAAATATAATATCTAGTTGTTTTGTTTGAATAATTTATATTGGGGTTTTATTATTTAGAAAAATAATAATTTATAGGGCTTGGGCCTTTAGAGGTTAGCCCATCTYTTCTTTAAAAGCCTTCATATAAATACCCCTCTTTCTTTGAAAACTCTCATTTCCAAACTCTCAGCTTAAACATGTCACCTCTCCCTAAACTCAACCGCCCTCCAGCCGATTCCATCTTTTCGCAAGTCTTAAAGGATTCCGTTGCTCTTAAGGATTGTTCAAGATTCTAAGAAAAGGTATGTTTTGAGCTATCCTATTTCCATAAAAATCCAAAAGTTTTCATCCTTCTTCACCTACTCGATTCTTTAGTAGATTTATGGGAATTAAAGAGGGGAGATTGTTCATCAAAGACCTGCAAATGTCTTCGAAAGGATGATAATCTGTGATCCATGTTCTTTAATCTCTAAGAAAGTAGGAGAGAGTCCTTGCATGTAAGGTCTGATCATATTTTCAGTGTGGTAGGATCTTGCATGCGTCTTTAATCAGATTTATTATCTTTAAAACTCGATGGAATCGGAAAATATTTTTCTAGAGTTGGTTCGGAGATGATGACTCAAGCTAGAGTTTAAATCCTTGAAAATGATGAGCTTGAGACCCCTCCCCATCATTATTGTCATTCTTGGTGCATGCAATCTGTTTTGGGGGCGTGTGACTCAAGGTTGTAGGGTATTTAAGAAGAGACTCAAACCCACTTAAATATTCTTGATATTAGAAATTGGCGGCTGTCATCATTGTTTTGGGCGGTGTAAAATGATGTCATAAGGTGGATTTTTGGAAGGYTCCTTTTAAAAATAAATAATAAAATATCGGCTTTATTTTATAAAAACCTTGATGGCATTGCATTGAAAGCAACTTTGCTTTATCTTGGGCAAGAAACCTTTAAGTAATTTAGCGTTGGTTATTGGTCTGTTCAGGAAGTTCGGGCGAGCCTAGAAAAGCTTCTAAAGGAAACCTCTGGATATTCATCAAAGTAGTGAGTTCTTACGGCCCCACTTTTACTACTTTTGTTTATTTTATGGGGGAAAAGCGTGAGATTGAGCAAACTTTGCATGTTTATTTTATGTGAAACATTGGGACTAAAGAACTGTTTAGTCGATGCTTTGCTCAAAACCATTGGACTAAGGAACTGCTTAGTCAAGTTTTGCTTGAAACCTCTGGACTAAGGAACTGCTTAGTCGAGTTTTACTTGAAATCTCTGGACTAAGGAACTGCTTAGTCGGGTATTCTAACTTATATTTGTTAACTATTATTGCACTTGGAATAAATGCTAAATTGATGTTCTTAAAAGTCCCCATCCGTAAACGCTACTTGTTAACTCGGTACATCCCCGGGTCGTGGTATTGTGGATATTCGCTATTGTGTTGACAGTCCCACCCAGAAAGGGGTGCACATTACTTATGTTTCTTGTCTAATCATGTGGAATTTGGACCACCGCTGAATTAGTACTCCTACGAACTGTGGGACCTAAGTAGTGTACGGGCTACCTAAGGTTGTTCGTAAAATTAATGGGGCAAGTTGGTCAGGTAAGGCTCAGTAGCGTCTCAAGTTCTACATCGTCAAAGATTTACATTTATTTAGTGCAAAGAATTCGCATAAGTTTGCAATTACTTGGTTTATACATTGAAACGTTTTATGCATATGAAAACCCGTGAGCTGACCAACTCTTTGTAGTTGACCTTGTTTTATTTTCATGCTTTTCAGGATTTAAGTAAGGTTGGTTGGATTTTTAGGAGCATACTCGTGACAAGATCGATTAAGTCTGAAATTGAAGTATTTTGAGAAAAGTTGTATTCAGTTAAATTTCAGTTATGTCGATAAACTTGTTTTGTTTTTGTACAACTCATAATGGTGTTATTTATTAACTGTCGCTATGACTCACTTGCCTGTTACATCTCGTGTTTCCGCTTTAGCGGGGTGTGACACCCTTCTGAACTCTTTTCGCTCGTAGGGTCTTCTGATGAACTTCTTTTGGAACTGTTTTGTAATCAAGGCCAATGATTTGGCGAAAGCTTTAATYTCATCATCGGATTCAGAAGTTTCCTCTTCAGATTCTGATTCTACCACCAATACTTTCTTGCTTTTCTTCTTATGTTCTTTGGCGGGAGTCCTTGATTTTTC
>NW_020201609.1:15802-22387 GCF_001531365.2 Cynara cardunculus var. scolymus
AATAACCAAATTATAGTGATTTTATGAAGAAAGTTATGAAGACTCAATAATAAAAATAAGAATATTTATGAACAATCTTGAGCTTCAAAGGTTTTACTTTATAAACTCAGAAACGTAAAACAATGCGTAAAAGCCTTATTTTTACAATAGATCTGATCACCTATTTATACTAAATGGCTAATAAGAAGATAACTATCTAATACTAYTTTCTARCAAATCTTCTATTTAACAGATAAGGTTTATCTTTCATATGGATAAACATTAATATTAAGAAAAACTCGAATTCCAGCTATTGACTTGTCATCTCCAGCTGTCACTCATGATATGATGATCTTATCCTTATCTTCGAATCTCCATAGCATGCTTGTATGAATTGCTGGTAAATCTTCTGAGTATTGATTGATCAGAGGGTCGATGAGAATGCTCTTTCTATCGCATCCTTGGACTGTCCATCGGTCCTCTGGTTGAACTGTCCATCGATCCTCTGGTTGAATTCCAGACTTAGTCGTTTCTGCCTTGATGTCTTCATTGGTCTTCTTGTTCTTCATCACTTGTTGTTTTTCATTACTTTTTACATTATGAATTGTGAGGTTTAACAAACCTCTACAGCAGAAGCAGAATATGTTGCTGCTGCTAGTTGTTGTTCACAAGTTCTCTGGATGAAGACTCAACTTAAGGACTATGGCTTTCAATATGAAAAGATACCAATCCTCTGTGACCCCAATAGTGCAATAGTTATCTATGCAAATCCTGTCCAACATTCCAAGACCAAGCATATCGATGTAAGATACCAATTTCTGAAAGAAAATGTTGAAAAAGGTAATATAGAGATGTACTTTGTTCCTACTGAGATTCAACTTGCTGACATTTTCACAAAATTTTATTCCTAGTCTTCAAGATGGGTATGCTGAATCTCATCACTTAGAGGCAATCGTTAGTTTGAAACCAGAGATCTTCAATATCTTATGGTTATGCCTATAATTGATATATAGAATAATAGCCATAAACTCCAAGTATCCTAAACCAGAGCCTCTAGTTATACAGACCAGTGCCTCTGACCATTTAGAGTCACTTAGATTAATTTTTGGCAAAAAATTTCATCGCCTTTGGAACCAGAGACCTCTAGTCCAAATAAAATACTTGGTATTTTCTCACCAAGTATTCCCCTCCAAACAGAGCCTCTGGTTGTATAGACCAAAGCTTCTAGACTCCAATTCTTTGAGACCAGAGCCACTTTGGTCTCAAACTTGGACTTCCTTGATCATTCATGCATGTAATTACRTMAKTWTCCATCATCCTTTGGCACCAGAGACCTCTGGTCCAAAGCCAATACTTTGTGAACTTTTTCACTAAGTACTCTTTTCTCAACCAGAGCCTCTGGTTCTAAAGACCAGAGCCTCTGGATTCGAAGTCTTTGAAACCAGAGCCCTATGGTCTCAAAGGCACATCCATTCTACAACCACATACATGCACTTAACCAATTTTTTCATATTTCTTTGCATCGCCTTTGCAACCAGAGCCCTCTGGTCTCAAAGGCTCCATCTTTTCATACCATTTTGCATATACTTCACCATTCCTTCATAACTATTTTCATCACCATTACAACCAGAGCCTCTAGTTCCAAAGACCAGAGCCTCTGGATTTGTTGTCTTTGGAACCAGAGCCCTCTGGTCTCAAAGACTCACTCATTTTCATGTCCTCTCTCACACTTAGCCACATTTCATACCATTCTTTCATCATCATTTACAACTAGAGCCTCTCGTTGTATAGACCAGAGCCTCTAGTCATCAAAATCAACCTTCTTATTGGTTCTAGGGGGAGTTTTAAACTCAATCCACATCCCCAAGCATCATTTGAGGGGGAGGTTTTCATTGCATAAATATGCATTTTCCATCCCAGAGCCTCCAGTTCCACTATCTAGAGTTTCTGGACAGCAAAAATGCTATACAAAAGATGAATAAATCATGTGTATTCAACCAGAGACATTTGGTCCTACACAATGGGTTGTCCTTGCTTAACCAGAGCCACTGGTTTGTCTAACCAAGACTCCTTATTAATACAACCCAACATTCCATCGATGAACTTGTTCATCACTCTCAACAAGAGACCTCTGGTTCCCCACCCAAAGAGTCATGATCAACCAGAGCGCCTTTGGTTCCATGACAAAATAGTTTTCATTCAAAAAACCATCTTAATTGAAATCTTTTTAAAGATTATACAAAATTACAGCTTTTGTGACTAAAAACTATACATCATGGGTTTTTAGAAGACCAAAACTTCGTAAATAGTATTAATCTTACAATAAGATGGAATGTTTAAATTTTTTTTGGATTGCTATTTCAAGAGTTATTATTTGGAATAATTATTTAATTATTCCAAATAATCCAACCGTCTCTTACACAAAAGCCTGCCACCTTTACAGGCTGTTCTCCATAAACCTCTTCAAATTACCCATCCACCCTCCCCATGACGACATGTGTCCTCCCACATTAATGGCACAGTACCGTCAAGACGGCCCACGATCCCCACCAAATCACTTTTTTGCCAAACGTCTCCCACAATCATGATTACCATTTTAATATTATTTTTTCAAATGCTTGTTGCCCTCCTCCACCTATAAATACCCATCTTCCCCAAACCACTTCCTCTTTACGCTACCTGAACCTGCAAAAATCTTAAGACAAACTAAACGCAAAACCTGCAACCTCAAACTGCAATGGCATCTTCCGCCTCACACGAATCAAACAACAACGACAGCCATGTGCAATCAACCGGCGCTGACAGCCGTACACTGGTGTTCCTCCGTATAAAGCCAAACAACCACGTGATCGATATTCGAACCAAACTGTTTGAAGACAGGTTTGCTATCATGATAGAGTTCTTCCAAAACTGTGTTCTCCAACCAGTGTTAACTTTAACAGACAATGGCGTACCTCTCAAGTACGTCCAACAGTACTGGCAGACCTGCGAGTTTATCCCCACAACCATCGAATCATGGGGGATATCGACGCCCCAAACGACACGGTCTGCTCCGTCAAAATCTCACGAGCAAAGGTCTCAAGAGTCCTTTGCATTCCTACACGCCAAGAACTTGACATTGACCACTACACCGAGCCACCCACGAGCTCCGACATCCTCCGCTTCATCCAAATGCTAGGTTACAATCGTGACCTATGCAATACCTCTGATTTTAAGAGGAAATTCCTCCCTCCAATGTGGAATATGTTCTTTTCCATATTGAACAGATCCCTGACCTGCAAACTAGGATCGATGGATCAGGGCAACATCAATATAATGACTATCATGTACGGCCTCTTCTTCAACCTACCGCTGGACTACACTTTTCTCATCTACAACGAGATCCATGCAAGCTCAAGGCCGCAAGAAAGCCATTGACATCCGTGCTCATCCCATGGTTCCTCGCTCTCTTCATCAAAGACGCGATGAGGAGACACGATCTATCGGCCGATGAACCATTCACTCTGCAGTTTCTAATGAATGGTCATCGACCAACGATCTCCAAGGAAGGTTACACCACAGAGAGCACAGTCTCTCGTGCCATGCTCAGTATTATACCAGCAACGTCTGATATAAGGTAGACCTATGAACGCTCTTTGTTGTCCCAAGAACCAAGGGCAACTACCTGAGAGCACTTAGAGCCGTCACCATACACCAACGAGGGAGCACAGGGGTCGTCTTCATTGGATGATGAAGATGATGATGATGACACTCCTCGTGCATCCCTCGTCCCTTCACATACAATACTCATCCCCACTACCCAAAGGGCAACCACCACTACTACCCCTGGCGATCATGGCCGAAGGGGTATTGAACATGGACGACCCAGTCCAATCCCTCACCCAGCCAACCATCCAGAGGCCATTCTTCGGGTCTCTGGAGATGATGAAGCCGAGGAACCTCACTATCCATTGGCCCCTCCCAACAGAGAGACGATGAAGAAATAAGAGCCAATTCGCCTCATGGCTCGCCACTATCCTTCACACGCACAGAAGCATGTGTTGCTTCTGGCATTGCTGATCCCCAAGATCGTTCAGAGCAATCTCCCATTCATGCACAACACACCCCTTCGATACTTGATCTAGCGAAGGGGAAATACACTTACTTCTCTTACTCGACCTCTGAAGTCGAGGAAGAAGAAGAAGGTGCTGCAACATCAAGAGATAGCTCCTCACTAGAGGGCTATCAAGGACTTGATGGAAGTCCTTCACGGCCTATATTTTCACAAGGCAATGAAGGCACCTCTGGAGTTGAGGCTCAAACTACAGCATCCATTGCTGCAGGGGTTACCAATGTGGCTGATCTGGTCACAAAGGCTGAGTTCCAAGCCTTTATAGACTCGATCCAGCAGTCCTTGGAAGACCTAAAACTCATCATACAAGGGATTGTCGAAAACCCTCTATCCATCAACCTCACCCCCTTCGACAGTCCCTTGTAACCCTTGAAACCTAAATTCGAGACAACACAACCCGTCTTCAAATGCTACAACAAACAGTCACCCAACACCATAACACCTCCTCTGCCTTTGCCAACCAAAGAAACCAACTTCTCATTCACTCCATCGCCACTCCCATGGCCCAGGCAATTGCGATCGATGAGACCTTACCCTCAATTACCACCCAAATAAACACCATCTCCCAAACCCTTAATACCCTTCTAGCCACCATTATATCTTAAATCCCACAACCTACCCCACCCCCAACTTCATYAATCGATGAAACATTAGCCTCTCTCTCATCCCAAATGACCACCATCCAAAACACCCTCTCCTCCCTCCCAGCTACTATAATAGCCCACATACCCCAACAACCTACTCCTCCACCCCCCTCTGCAGCTCCATCCTTCGATGAAGCATTTACTTCCTTCACTGCAGAGGTGAGGAAAATCATAGCCAACTTTCCCATTCCTACATCCACATACACTTCCACTTCCGTGCCCCCACTTGTTTCATCATCGAGCACGGAGTTCGCCACCAGAGCCGATCTCAGGGCTCTGTCAAAGGCACTTAGCTCATCATTTAATGAGATAAGTGCAAAGTTTGCTGCCAGGTCAGTTGAGCCCACAAATGCATTGAAGAAGAGTCTCTTACAACAGCAAGATCGTACGAACTCTCTTCTTTGCTCCATGGAACTCTGGCACAACAGGGATCGAGTGCACACATTAGTCGATCACATCCGGCTATGGAAGAAAAACAGGAACAGGGCCTCCTGCTCATCAAGTTGACGCCTCAAAAGGCGAAGACATGAGAATCCAGACCCCGATGATCATGGTCTAGGTCCTCATGAAGGGGAGAATCTGTTGATCCCAGATCTCTCAATAACACTAATAATCTAGTTATGAATAACCAAATTATAGTGATTTTATGAAGAAAGTTATGAAGACTCAATAATAAANTTGATCCCAGATCTCTCAATAACACTAATAATCTAGTTATGAATAACCAAATTATAGTGATTTTATGAAGAAAGTTATGAAGACTCAATAATAAAGATAAGAATATTTAAGAACAAACTTGAGTTTCAAGAAGATAACTATCTATTGCTACCTTCTAGCAAATCTTCTATCTAACAGATAACGATTATCTTCTATATGGATAAACACTAATATCAAGATAAACTAGAATTCCAGCTGTTGCCTTGTCATCTCCAGCTGTCATTCATGGTATGATTATTTCATCCTTATCTTCAAATCTTCATTGCATGCTTGAATGAAGTGCTGGAAAATCTTCTAAGTGTTGATGACCAGAGGATCGATAAGAATGCTCTTTCCATCGCATCCTTGGACTATCCATCGGTCCTCTGGTTGAACTATCCATCGATCCTTCGGTTCAATTCCAGACTTAGTCGATTCTGCATTGATGTCTTCATTGGTCTTCTGGTTCTTCATCACTTGTTGTTTTTTATTACTTTTTACATCATGAGTTATGGGGTTTAACAATCTTCCCCTAAGTAATGAAATAACAAACATAGTCTAATCTAGACACATATGTGAAGAACAAACATTAATTTAGTAGAAATACATCAAACTCCAAATTTTCATTGGATGATGAAATTTCGTTACAATACTGGAAACAAATTACATCAAGGCAAGATAAGCAAAAGTTTTGACTCATCACTAGCTACCTGAGTATATCTCTCTGAAGCGCAAGAGTATTCTTCGATAAGCAATGACCGTTGATATCTCGTGTATGAGATGACTCCCCTCTTCCCTTGGCACATGGTGATAGGATCGATTAACTCGGTTCTTGTATTAACCCAATACTCTCAATGATCTATATGACATAAACAGTGCATCGGAAACAATATTAAGAATCAAAAAGAGCAATGAATCAAGAACAATGAAAAACAAGCAGACAATCAATATTAAGAACACACGAGAGAGAAGCTTCAAATGTATTTCAATTGAATTGAAATTAGACGATTACAATGTTGGAAGCGGCACTGATTACAAAGGAAGAAGCTACTATTTATACTATTTCCTAACCGCTTGTCTGACAAGACCTAGACGTGTGAAACGATCCAGGCCGTCCAAAAAAATGCGGATTACAAAAGTAGTCACGTGAGAAGC
>NW_020201609.1:23677-27664 GCF_001531365.2 Cynara cardunculus var. scolymus
GTAACGGGCTCTGTTCTGACTTGAGGTATGGGAATCCTACTCATGGATTCAAATATTTCAGACACCCTACCTGCTGTAGAAGCCTCTGGCACCTTGAACTCTTCTTCTTCCAAAATTGGCCTCTGGGTCGATCCCTCTGGAAGGATTGGTTTGACAGATCCTTGCAGAGCATCAAACGTACCCGTGGATGTTTCTTGGACTTGTAGGAATATGGAAGACGTGCCTTCTCCTTCTCTGTGGGGCATTGGAAATCTGCCCTTCTTTGCTTGAGCCTCTGCTAGAGATATTTTTAACACTTTGACGAGCTCAGGGTCATCGGCATACTCCTTTTCCTCAATTTCCTTGGGGGTCTCTGTGCTTGACGACGACCCCTTCTATGGAGACTCTACAACTTTGGCCTTTCCTTTGCCTTTAGGCTCTGGAGCCTTTTCCTTGCTTTTGTAGCTGTAGGTTCCCCAATTTTGACACCTCTGGCAAGTGCTCTGGCAGGAGTCTTCTTTGCTTCTGAGGCTTTCTTCTTGTCCTTTTTCTCCCCCTCATGACGATCAAGGTCATCACCTTCTTGATCGTCATGGTTCGTTTTGGTTTCTGCCTTGCATGTATCCAGGGGAGCCTTCTCCAACCTCTGCAAAATTTTGATGGCTGCCTTCTTTATCTTCTTGATGGCCTCATTTGCAAGCTCAGAGGCGTGATTGATGTCTATCTCTGTTGCCCACTTCAGTTTAGAGACGCTTCTGTATATCTCACTTCTGAGGAGGTCACCCTCTTTCACGAGTTGTGATGTGCAGTCTCTGATCGCTGTATTGGAGGCACGAGCCTCTTTAAGGAGTTGGGTGATGTTTTTGGTCACAACATCCCCTAGGGCTTCCACCATAAGATCTAGCTCTCTGCGAGTTGCCAGATGATTGATGTTGGCCCTTGAGGTCTTGGTGTTGAGGCCGAAGGTGACTGCAGAAGAGAACATCTCCTTGATCTCGTCTTTGAATGAAGAGTAATTCGTGTAGCCCGCAGAGACAAGATCAATAGCAAATTGGGTGGCCATCTCTGTAAGCTCAGTCTTCAGCGTCTTGATCGAAGAAGGGTTGAGTGTCATGGCTTAGAAGGCCTCTGGAAGGTCTTCCTTTTGAAGGACAGAGCTCTGAAGAGTTGAGAGGGTTGACTTGAGTTCTACTGTTGTTGACGTCAACTCCTTCAGAGCCTCTGTGATTGGTGAGAGGTCATGTGGCACCATGTGGGAGACAAATAAGCTTTTCAACTCATCTATCTTTTGGAATATTTCTGTGGAAAAGGTTTGAAGCTCCCCTTTTGTCACATACTTATCCTGGGAACCTAAATCTCCAACACATGGTGATTTAGTAGCCTCGGAGCGTGAGGCGCCCTCTGTGCTGGTATGTCGTAACCATCATAGGGACTTCCACTAGATCTTCGAGCATCTCCCATAGGAGTGCCTACCAGTGTTCTGTAGATCTCTTGCCCTGTAGGTTCAGAGCCTAACATGGTAGATTGATCTAGTGGGGACAGAGGGCGTTCTAGACCCTCTGTCTCTGTGGTCCTTACCTGTGCCTCTGAAGCACGTTCTGGATGTTCACTCGTGTGAGGAGAGGCAACAGATGCCTCTCTTGGTTCTGTCGAGTCCATGGGCGAAGGGACTCTTGTCGTAAAACCTTCATCCTTTTGGGAGGATGAAGGAGTTGTATGAGATTGCCCAGGTGTGCGTTCCACAGAGGACGAAAGAATGTCCTCTGCGGGGATAGACTGGGCAGGGATGGGCATGTGCGTGCCTTTTTCAATAGAGGTTCCCTCTAGAACAGGGCCTCTAGACATGTGGGTTGCAYWRGGGGGTGGGCTTGGTTGTGTGCCTTGGGCATCTTTTTCACCCTCACCTATATCTTCTTCTTCTTCTTCATCGTCTAGGACGACTTCTGTCCCCAACTTTGATAAGTCAATAGGCTCTTGGAATTCCTTTTGAATCTTGGACAGAACCTCATCTATTTGTTCTGTTGGGGAGACTTCGAGCACGACTTTGCACAACCTTCTGCGCTTTGGAGTTATGGCCTCTGCCGGGCTCTTTTGTGTTGCGGCCTCTGCAGTCACAGGCTCTGTGGCTACTTGTTCGGTGACCACAGGCTCTGTTGGTTGAGCCTTCTTTGTTTTCTTCTTCTTTGGTGTGGGCAGAGGTCCACTTGGGCCTTCTTCTTCTGCAGGCCTCTTCTTCCCTTTTTTCTTTGTCACAGGAGAGTCGACACCCTTCTGTGTCTTCTTGGCCTTCTTGGTTGGGGGACTTGGGATTCTAGGGGGTTCCTCACTATGCTTACCAGCTTTTGCAGGCTCCTCCACACGTCCCTCCACTCTCATTTTTTTAATCTCTTCTCCTAAGGGGGTACCTATCCGTGGTGGGGTTGCAGGGACCGGTTCTGGTCGCCTGTTTCCACGTCTATAGGTTTTGCGATCTCCTTGACTTAAATACCTGAGCATGGCTTTAGATAAGGGTCGTGGGCTTCTGTACCCATGCTCATGCTCTGTGGGATGAAACTCCTTGAACAGGTAGAGCCTTGCATTCGGCTCTACAGAGGGCAGTTTTGCTGCCAGAAGGTCTCCAAAGGCGAGACCAAGGAAACGTTGCAGGATCAGGTTAGGTTGGTTCATGTCCTCCTTGGCCTTCTTCTGAGCATGTACCTTCGTTTTCTCCCCCTCTGACTGGCGCACTTTTTCTTGATGAGGCCGACCATGTCCTCGTAAATCAAACTAGCATAATCCAAGGGAAGGTTGAAATATATCCCATATACGATAGAGATCATCGTATGGGAGGTTTGGTCATGGTTACCCACCTTCCCTGTTAAGCAACAATTGACGATTGAAAACAGAGTGTTTCAGACTGGGGGCAGGCCTTTGCGCCTGAATTGAGTTCTTTTGGTGATGGGGGTTGCATATGAGTGAAACTCTAAGAATTTGATTAGTTCCTCATCATTGGGGGTCGCAGCATACGAATTCAATTGAAGATCCTCCAAGGTGGGCAAATGCAGGGCTGTTCTCAATAAGTCCACATTCAATTCCAATGGAACTAGGGATTTGTTCACAGGGTGTGAGGCATAGCCAACAAATGGTTAGCCCAAAATTGTCAAGACTTGTGATGTAGGCACTGAGGAGAAATTGGTGAAATAAGTTTCAGGGGTGGGTTTGGTCGCAGTTAGGGCAAAAAACAGTGGGTGATTTTTAAGGATTTCAAGAAGAGGGAAGGTGAAATCGGGAAAACCTGTATTTGAGGGGACGAAGTAGTAGTTATTCGGCTTTTTAACGAGGACGATTTTCTCATACTTGTTTTGCCCAAAGGACAGTGCATGGCGATGTGAGGGCTTGAGCTTGTGTGACCTCGTTGTCGCTCGAGGCATTGACGGATTGCGCTTGAAGAAGACATGGTAACAGGTTGCAGGTTTTCCTTTTGAGAGAGCACAAATTGCAGGTTCACCGGAGTGTATTTGAGAGTGGTATAGGTTTAAGAGTTGGTGGAGAGGGGATATTTATAGGGAGGAAAATTTAAATTGAACCGTTTTAGTTATGAAAAGGCGTAATGAGTGTTTTGGATTGAAACGGTTCAACAGCTGTGACACGCCATGTTGGGAAGACRCACGATTGATGACGTGCGCCCCCTTATTCTGACACGCGCGTGTAGGTTCTAACCCTTATCCACAGAACCACGCGCACCATACCAATAGATGAGAACTATTAAGAGAGTTCTGTTAGAGGCCTAAGGGTAACAGAGCCTCTGTGATATGTGTCGGGCCTTCTTATAAGCTTACACTTTTAATTACCTAAATAGTTTGAAAATCCACAGATAGATGAGTGCTTGCTCAGCTCAAACTCACAGAGCCTCTGTTAGAAGCACCTGATGAATTGACTTCTGAGAACAAGACACTTCAAAAGTTTTGGCACCTTCTGTGGTTTAATTTTCACAAACAAGACTCCCCCTCTGAGCCAGCTTCCATGGCT
>NW_020201609.1:28869-30561 GCF_001531365.2 Cynara cardunculus var. scolymus
CATCAAAACCTCGAATTCTTTGCACATTGAAACATTAGTCGCACCAAAGATAATGTCGTCAACATAAATTTGCACAAGCAAGATATCATCATTCATTTTTTGATAAAATAAAGTAATATATGTTGTACCACTATGAAACCCATTGGTAGTAAGAAAGTATGATAAGCGATCATACCATGCTCTGAGAGCCTGCTTGAGACTGTACAGAGCCTTGTCCAAGAAGTAGACGTGGTTAGGATACTTATCACTCTYGAACCCTGGGGGTTGCTTGACATATACCTCCTCTTTGAGCTTACCATTTAGAAAGGCTGATTTGACATCCATTTGGAATACCTTGAACCCTCTATGACCTGCAAAAGCTAGAAAGATACAAATGGCTGCTAGTCTTGCCACAGGAGCAAAGGTTTCTCAATAGTCAATGTCTTCTTCCTGGCAATACCCTTTAGCAACTAGCCTTGATTTTTTCCTTACCACCACCCCTTGCTCATCCTTCTTGTTTCTGAAAACCCACTTGGTGCCAATAGCAAGTTTCCCAGCTGGCAGAGGTACGAGTGTCCAAACCTGATTTCTGTCAAATTGAACTAGCTCGTCTTGCATAGCATCAACCCAAAAGGTGTCTGCCAGAGCCTCTGCAACTGTTTTGGGTTCAATTTCGCTTACAAAACAAGTAAATAAGCAAAAATTCGCCGTTGCTCGTGTCTTTACACCCGCAGAAGGTTCTCCTATGATTTGAGATTAGGGATGGCTTTGGGTCCACTTGTTAACATGCTGTGGTGGAACAGAGGGCACAGTTTCTTGTTTAATTTGAAGATGAGGTGGAGATGTAGAGTCTTGTTCAGGTTCTTGAGTTTCATTAGAGAATGAGACTGGAGGACTTTCAATTATTGGAGCAGCTTCTGGTTGAGAATCTCCTTGGGAAGGGGTCACAGAGGATAATGGGAGGGGAGCTTCCTCTGTGAGAGGTGTTGTGGAAGGACTTGGTCTGGATGCTCGATCTGGATGAACAACTTCTACAGAGGGTTTTTCTGGATCTGCATCATCTTCATACCACTCGACAAAAAGTTGCTCGAGGTCTGGGGCGATTGTAGCATTTGGTGACTTGTCAGCTTGAATTTTCAACTCTTCTGTGAACTTGTCCTTTGTCACTTGAAAAGTATCATCAAATTTGACGTTTGTGCTAACAACCATGATTCGAGTCCTGGGGATGTAGGCTCTGTATGCGGCAGTATCCCACGTATAGCCAATGAAGATTGCATCATCCCCTTTGGGCTCAAACTTTCCCACAACCTCTCTGTCATTTAGGATGAAGCATTTACAACCAAACACATGAATGAACTTTATGTTTGGCCTTCTATTATGTAGAAGTTGATAGGGAGTCTTCTCGAAACGCTTCACCACCAAGGACCGGTTTTGAGTGTAGCAAGCGGCAGAGACAGCTTCTGCCTAAAAGGATAGTGGCAGCCCAGAGGCATTCAGCATCTTTCTGGCAGCTTCAACAAGCGTCCTGTTCTTCCTCTCCACTACTCCATTTTGTTGCGGAGTCCTTTGGGCTGAGAAGTTGTGAGTAATTCCAACAGAGGCTAGGTACTCTTTGATCACAGAGTTCTTGAACTTYGTGCCATTATCGCTCCTTAGTACCCTAACCTGAAGAGCATGAAGAACTTGCAATCTCTTTAAGAGATTGATTAGTAC
>NW_020201609.1:32462-38856 GCF_001531365.2 Cynara cardunculus var. scolymus
AGAATTCGATTCCTGCTCTGATACCAATTGATAGGATCGATTAACTCGGTTCTTGTATTAACCCAATACTCTCAATGATCTATATGACATAAACACTGCAGCAGAAACAATATTAAGAATCAAAAAGAGCAATGAATCAAGAACAATGAAGAACAAGCAGACAATCAATATTAAGAACACACGAGAGAGAGAAGCTTCAAATGTATTTCAATTGAATTGAAATTAGACGATTACAATGCTGGAAGTGGCGCTGATTACAAAGGAAGAAGCTACTATTTATACTATTTCCTAACCACTTGTTTGACAAGACCTAGACGTGTGAAACAATCTAGGCCGTCCAAAAAAAACACGGATTACAAAAGTAGTCACGTRAGAAGCACGAGTAGCTAACTAACCTAAGTAAAACAGCAAAGAACTATATCACAGAAGATATTGTTGCAGACCTTTTGTGAGTCATCTTAGAGGCTCTGCTGGATGTAACTTGAAAGCACTTGATTCTTGAAGATCTTCTTCCAGAACTTCTGTGATAGACTACAGAGGTTCTGTCGTCTTTTGACTTGTACGTTGAACTTCTGTTTATGGTCCTCTTTGATCTTCTGTGGTAGGCATCTTCTGTCGACACTTGCAGAAATTACTTTTTCAATACTTTTACATTTGAATGAAATGAGTTTCTGCCCAGTCTTTCTCTATTGTTTTTCTGAAACCATTCAAGTGTATCTGTTGAATACTTGAAGGTTTCAGTCAATCTGAAGAATTTTTTAACCCTAAACTCGTTCTTGTAAACAAGTCCAAGTTCAAGTTGAGTAAGAACTGATGCAGATCGTATCTCTTGCAGGCCCTGGAAATCTTCATTTGGAGGAGCGCAGGATAGTCTCTCGATGCCTAGCCTAAAAGCAATTTCAAAATCAGTTTTGGCTCTGAGCTTTACAAGGGACTCCATTGTTTTTACTATCGCTCGATTTGCCATTCCAAACCTTATGCCATGATCCTGCCTTTAAGCTGTGTAGGCGTATAATTCAATCAAGTCGTACGGGTTGAGATTGATGAGGTCGTTTTCGTTAAACACATTAACGATCCTACGGGCTCTCTCCACGGTGAACTCGATGTATCTGATAGCTCGGTTGGCAAAAGACTTTATTTTCAAGTCCATGACTCCCCTTATTCCCTCATTCAAAAAGACAGCTCGAGGTTCTTGAGTAGTCTGTCTGATGAATCGATGGTGTAGAAGGTTCATTGACTCAGGTGATAGGATTGAAGGATTGGTTGACAAACTTTCATCACGATCTTGATACATATATTGATGGATATTTTCCATCATGACTGATTCCCTGGGCGGCAATTGAGGACGTCTCCTCATCGACTCCATGCTCTGTATTATTTCATCTACCAGGCCTTGTGGAGGTTGCCTTGAGGAAGAGGGAATATCCACATGCACCACGGATGGTTAGGTTGAGGGTTGTGTATCGGTTGGGGGTTGTGTATGGGTAGAGGTGATGATTTCTGGTGGTTGTTGGGGTGATGAAGGTTGGGTTGTTGTAGGTTTTGGTTGTGTAGAAAGGATGAAGGGTTTAGTTGTGCGAGGTGTTGGTGAAGGGGTTAAGGGTAGGTTTGATGTGGGTGTAGAAGGAAAAGGTTGGCTTAGTTGAGTTGGTGGGGTGTTTGGTTCTTCATCGGTTGAGGAACTCAACACGATGGGTTCTAGGGTTGCTGCAAAGGGAACATGTACATTTTGTACATCTTCAGAGGGCAAAGCCTCTGGTTCCCTTGCTTGCGTTCCTTCGGTTGAGAGTGGTGGTTGAGTTTGTGGTGATGATTGTGGTGGTGCAGCGGATTCTTTATTATCTGCAGCCGCGACCTCTGTCTCCCCCTCATGAGGTCCAAGACCTTGATCATCGGGGTCTTGGTCTTCATGCCTTGGCCTTTTGTGTTGGCGGCTGCTGGAGCATGAGGCTCTGATCCTCTTCTTCTTCTTTTCCTTCCTGAAGGGGCGAGGTATGCCTTCAGGGAGGCCTGCCGTTGACTCGCCTCCATTGTTTGTAGGAGGGTTGTTGTGAGCCGTTGTTCATCGGCCAAGTTCTGCGAGAGAACCATTGTTGGATGAGTGGCCCGATGAACAAATTTTGCACTGATCTCGTTAAAAGAGGAGACCAGTGCCCTTGACAAGGCTTGCAAGTCCGCTCGTGTGGCCAACTCGGTTGTGGAGGATGCAGTTGGTGGTGGTATGTTGGAGGTGGATGTGTATAGGGGAATGGGAAGATTGGTTATTATGTCTATCACCTCTGCCGTGAAAGTGAAGAAGGCTTCATCGAAGGGTGGTCCTGCAGAGGGAGGTGGTGGTTGAAAAGTGGGTTGGGGTATTTGGGCAATTATAGCAGTGGGTAGTTGGTTGAGGGTGTCTTGGATGGAGGCCATTTGTTGGGTGAGATTGGATATGGAATCATCGATAGATGTGGTGGATGGTTATGATGTTTTGTGAGGGACTTGGTGTGGTATGTTTGTGGATAGGGAGTGAAGGTTGTTGAGGATGGTTTCAATTTGGGTGATTATGTAGGTAAGGTTCTCATCGGCCTCAGTTTCCTAGGCCGTGAGGGTGGCGAGGGAGTGGATGATGACTTGGTTGCGTTGGGTGGCTAGTAAGGAAGTGGTGTTGTGGTGTTGGGTGACGGTTTGTTGGAGCATTTGTAAGCGGGTGGTGTTGGCCTATGTTTGGGATTCGATTTGGGTGAGGTGGTGTTGTAAGATTGCAAGAGATTGTTGGAGGTCATAGGTAGAGGTGGAGGGTTGGTTGTCGACAATCCCTTGCATGATGAGTTTAAGGTCATCCAAGGACCGCTTCACTGTTTCTACAAAGGCTTGGAACTCAGCCTTTGTGACCAGATCAGCAGGTAGGGTGACCCCTGCAGCAACAGATGTTGCAGGTTGTGCCTCTGCTCCTGAGGCGCCTTCTTGGCCTTGTGAGAATGTTGGCCTTGAAGCACTTCCACCACGTCCTTGATAGCCCTCGAGAGAAGAGCTATCTCGTGATGTTGCAACATCCTCTTCTTCTTCCTCAACTTCAGAGGTTGAGTAAGTGAAGTGGATGTGTGTTCCCTTTGGTAGATCAAATACCGAGGGGAGTTGTGCACGAATGGAAGATCGCTCTGAACGATCTATAGGCTCAACTTCAGAAGCAACACATGCTTCTGTGTGTGTGATTGGTTATGGCGAGCCCTGAGGCGAAGGGGCTCTTGTCTCTTCATCACCTCTCTGTTGAGAGACGGGTGATGGTAAATGGGTTTCCTCGGCTTGTTCATCTCCAGAGGCCCGAAGAATGGCCTCTGGATGGCTGGCTGAGGTTGGGATGGGACTGGTCATCCTTTTTCAATACCCCTTTGGCTTTGATCGCCAGGGGTAGAGGATGTGGGTGCCCTTTGGGAAGTGGGTGAAGGAATGCTTTGAGTAGGGTCGAGGGTGGCACGTTGAGTAGCATCATCATCATCATGTTCATCATCCGATGATGATGACTCATGTACGCCCTCGCTGGCCTCAGGTGACGGCTCTAGGTGCTCCGGGGTAGCTGCCCTTGGTTCCTGGGATAGCATGAAGCGCTCATAGGTCTGGCGTATCTCAGATGTCGATGGTATGACATTGAGCATTGCCCGAGGAAGAGTTAGGCTGATGGTATAGCCTTCCTTTAAGAGGGTTGGTCGATGACCATGCATCTTGTATACTAGTGTGAATGGCTCTACGGCTGGTAGGCGATTTTTCCTCATTTCGTCCCCGACGAAAAGAGCAATGAAGCGTGGAAAGAGAACTGCAGGGAGAGGCTTGCCGATTGCCTGGAACTTTGACTTCTTGACTACCGCCGAAAGTATTTCATTATATATAAGGAAGACATAGTCAAGATTCAAGTTATAGAACACTCCGTACATTATTGTCAATATGTTTGTGTTGCCTTGGTCCAAGGAGCCCAGTTTGCACATAAGGGCTCTGTTCAGAAGGGAGAAGAACATATTTCACATCGGTGGAAGGCATTGTCGTTTAAAAGTGGAGACGGTGCGTAGGTCACGGTTGTAGCCTAGCATCTTCAGGAATCGGAGAATGTCGGCTGTGGTTGGTGGTTCGTCAAATTGCGCAATGCCAAGTTCTTTGCATGTTGGAATGCACAGTAGCCGGGAAACCTTAGCCCTTGAAATTTTGATAGAGCAGATCATATCATTAGGGGCGTCTATGTCCCCCATAATACCATGGCTTTCTTCATCAAACTCACAGGTTTGCCAGTACTGTTGAACATACTTGATGGGAACGGCGGTATCGGCAAGGGTGAGAGCAGGAAGAAGAATGCTGCGTCTGAAGAACTCAACAATAATGGCAAAACGGTCATCAAACAGAGTAGTGTTGAGTTTGAGAGCGTGATTATTTGGCCGCATTGGTAAGAAGATGAGGACACGACTGTCAGCGCCTGTCGACTGTATCCTACTGTCATTGTTGTTTGATTCATGAGATGCGGAGGATGCCATTGTTGAAGGTTTTGGAAAGGGTGTAGGTTTGTATTTCGTTAGAGTTTAGTTGCAGGTTTATGGAAGCGTAAAAGGAAGATGGAGGAAGATGAAAGATATTTATAGGCGGAAATATGGGGAAAGATTGGGTTAGTGGAGGGGGAAGAGGGGGAATGGAAATGTTTCTTGATTATTAAAATATAATAATCATGAAAAGTTTTGGCGGTTTTGTTTGTGACGATTTGATTTGAAGAACGTGAGCCGTCTTGATAGTATGTGCATTTAATATTGTAGGACAAGTGTCAAGACGGGGTTAGGGAGGTAGAAGATTGAAAAGGGTATGTGGGGAACAGGCTGTTGAAGATGTCAGGCGCGTGGTTATGATGACGGTAGAAATTATTTGAATAATATAGTATTCAAAATAATATCTTGATGAATACGCAATCCCAAAAATAATTGAAATTTAAAAATCTCATTTAATTGTAAGATTAATACTAATTACGAAGTTTTGGTCTTCTAAAAACCCATGTTGTATAGTTTTTAGTCACAAAAGTTGCAATTTTGTATAATCATGAAAATGGTTTTCAATTAAGATGAGTTTTAGTGGGAAAAAGATTTTGGCATGGAACCAGAGGAGTTCTGGTTAGGCATGAGCAATTGGATGAAGAAGCAGAGGAGTTCTGGTGATAATGTCAATGAAGACAAGAGTTAATATTGGATTTGCATGTTTGAGAGACTTTGATTAACAAACCAGAGGCTCTGGTAAACAGTGGCAATCCATTATATAAAACCAGAGGAGATCTGGTAGTATATATATATATATATATAGCATTTTGTGTGGCCAGAGGCTCTATATAGTAGAACCAGAGGCTCTGGATGGAAAATGCAAGTTCACAAGGTGAGAGAAAAAAATTTTGCTGCCCTCAAATGATGAAGATGGATTCTTATGAAAAAACTTCCCTTTATGTGGAGTGAGATGAGGGAAACTCTTTGAGACCAATGGGACGTTGATTACAAGGAGTTTTGAAGCCAGAGGCTCTGGTCTTTAGAACTAGAGGCTCTGGTTTGAAGAACAGAAGATATTACAAGGAGTGGGGGAAAACCAGAGGCTCTGGTCTTTGGAACCAGAGGCTCTGGGTGGTTAGGGTAAAAAGAAATAATGAATTATGGATGCAAGAGTCTGAGGTTTGAGATTTACAGCTCAAAATGTTGGAGTCCAGAGGCGCTGGTCTATAGAACCAGAGGCTCTGGTTGGGAGAGAAAGACTTGGTTAACAAATACCAAGTATTCGCTTTGAACCAGAGGGGCTCTGGTTTCAAAGAAGAAATTTTTGCCAATTATTAATCAAAGTTATTCTAAGTGGCCAGAGGCTCTGGTCTTTATGACCAGAGGCCCTGGTTTAGGATACTTAGAAATTTATGGCTAAGTTATTGTATCACTTATGGGCATAACCATGAGATATTGAAGATCAAATGTTTAAAGATAATTATTGCCTCTAAGTGGTGAGATTCAGCATACCCATCTTGTTGACTAGGAACAAAAATCATTTCTCATCAAGAGCTTTGGTAAAAATGTCAGCAAGTTGAATCTTAGTTGGAACAAAATACATTTCTATGTTACCTTTTTCAACATTATCTTTCAGAAAATGGTACCTTACATCGATGTGCTTGGTCTTGGAATACAGCACTGGGTTTGCAGAGATTGCTATGGCGCTCTTGGAGTCACAAAGGATTGGGACGTTGTCATAATGGAAACCATAATCCTTAAGTTGAGTTTTCATCCAGAGAACTTGTGAACAACAACTAGCAGCAACAACATATTCTGCTTCTGCTGTAGATGATACACAATTTTGTTTTCTGGAGGTCCAACTTACTAGCTTGTCCCCCAAGAGTTGACAGCTTCCAGACGTACTCTTT
>NW_020201609.1:39411-48871 GCF_001531365.2 Cynara cardunculus var. scolymus
ATATTTGAACAAGTAAAATGTTACCTTTATGCTTCTTGAGAAAGAGAGTTGTATCGATTGTACCTTTTTTGAAGCCATTTTCGATGAGAAAGGTAGATAGAGTTTCAYACCAGGCCCTGGGTGCTTGCTTGAGCCCATAAAGAGCTTTATCCAGAAAATAGACATAGTCCGGATGCTTTGGACCTTCGAACCCAGGAGGCTGCTGCACGTAGACTTCTTCTTGTAGTTTACCATTTAGGAAGGCAGACTTAACATCCATTTGATAGACTTTAAAACCTTTATGTGCTGCATAGGCTAGAAATATTCTGATGGATTCAAGTCTGGCGACGAGAGCGAATATCTCATCGTAATCAATGCCTTCTTCTTGGCGATAGCCCTTTCCAACAAGCCTGGCTTTGTTCCTTATTACAATGCCATCTTCATCCTTCTTGTTTCTAAAGACCCATTTGGTTCCTATGGCCATCTTCCCTTTGGGTAGAGGCATAAGAGACCATACTATATTTCGTTCAAACTGGAGTAATTCTTCTTGCATTGCGTTTATCCAGTTTGGGTCTTGTAGAGCTTCAGAAATCTTCTTTGGTTCTATCATGCTCAGAAAGTTGGCGAAGAGGCATTCATTTGCAATAGCGGATCTCGTCTTGACACCAGAGGTTGGATCACCAATGATTTGGTGTTGTGGGTGATTTTTTGTCCACTTGGTGTTTGATTGAGGTTCTGAAGCAACAGGATGCAGTTCTTCATCGATTGATGGAACTGCTTGCTCCCCCTCAACGAGATCATCTCCAGAGTTAGACTCTGGTTCTTGAGTATGATTTGAAGACATAGGAGAAATAGATGATGTAGCATGAGCTTCTGTAAGAGATGTACCTACAACATTGGACTCTGCATGATCTTCATCGCTTCTGGATATTGCTTTTGCATTTCATTCATGTCCAGAAACTACTTCTTCGTCGAAGATGTCTTTAAATAATTGAGCTAACTCTGATTCACTGGGTTTGCTAAGTTATGAATCAGATGCTCTTCTTTGAGGGCCGAGTTCTGAACTATTTTTTCCATAACTCATTGGGGTAGAGTCATCGAAGGACACATTGATGCTTTCAATAACAATTCTAGTCCTCTTTATGTAGACTCTGTAGGCTTTGGCGGTTTGAGAATAGCCCAGAAAGATTCCTTCATCAACTTTCTTGTCAAACTTGCCAAGATATTCTCTATCGTTGAGTACAAAGCATTTGCGCCCAAAGACATGAAAATATTTAACGTTTGATCGCCTGTGGTTGATAAGCTCATATGGGGTTTTCTAGTGTCTCTTGTTGATGATTGATCGATTCTGGGTGAAGCATGCTGTGGAAATAGCTTCAGCCCAGAAAGTGATTGGTAACTCCGATGAAGCGAGCATGGTCTTTGCTGCTTCCACAAGGGTTCGATTTCGTCGTTCTACTACTCCATTTTGTTGTGGAGTTCTTGCTGATGAAAAGTTTTGAGTAATGCCTTCACTGAAGARATAGTCATCAAKTWTGGCATTTTTGAATTCAGTCCCATTATCGCTACGAACCTTCACCAACTTTTATTGTAGAAGGACTTCTAGTCTTTTCATCACTCCAATGAGTAGGTCTAGAACATCTGATTTCTTCTTTACGAATTCAACCCAAGTGTATCTGGAGTATTCATCGACCAATACCAACATATACTTCTTTCCTGAGAGGCTTTGAGTGGATATTGGTCCACAGAGGTCTATGTGAAGCATATCCAATGGTTTGGTGCAGGAGGTCTCTGACTTGGTTTTATGTGAGGCCTTTTTTAGTTTTCCCAACTCACATGCTGAGCATAGATGATCTTTTTTGAATTTGAGAGCAGGAATTCCTTTGACCAGATTCTGTGTGGCTAGTTTTCTTAGCGCATCAAAGTTGAGGTGTGAGAATTTTTGATGCCATAGCCAATTTTTCATCGCTCTTATGAGACACAAGACAGAGGGTGTCCTGTCCCATAGAGTATGCAAAGTCTAGAAGATAAATATTTCCTTCTCTCTTTGCTTTGATGATTGTATTACCGGGCTTTGATTCTATGATGCAGAGACCTTTGCGAAATTTGACTCTAAGGCCCTTGTCGCAGAATTGACTTATGCTCAATAGATTGTGCTTTAATCCTTCGACATAGGCCACTTTGCTGATTGAGACATTGCCTTTGATGAGAGTGCCATATCCCTTGATTGTCCCCTTGCTGTTGTCTCCAAAAGTTACAGAGTCTCTAGATTTGTCGATGAAGGAGGACAATTGACTTTTATCACCAGTCATGTGCCTGGAGCAACCTAAGTCCATGTACCATGGTTGCACATGTTGGTCCTGCGAAACAAATTAAGGGTATTTAGGTACCCATTTCATAATGGGTCCTCGTTTGTTAGTAGGGGATGTTGTACTCTTTTTGTCGTCCTTAGCCTTTGCAGGCTTGGGTTTATTTGGATTTCCCTTGTCCTTGGATTTGGRCTTTTTCACGTTTTCATTGGGTCCTACTTTATATCGATAAACGTGTTTTGTGAAAGGACAGTGATGTGTCAACATGTGATTCCTCAGGTTTTGTAAAAGAGTTAGACATTGACAAAAATGATGCTTTGGTTGCGTTTGTCGAACATTCTTTTTATTCAATGAAAATGAAGAAGTAAATGAAGGTGAAAATCATGTCCTAGTATCGGTTGTTTTTACAAACTTTCTATCTAGTTCAGCTTTTTTATTTGAAGAAAGCTTGGGTTTTACTTCTCTTTTTCTGAGGAAGGTGGATTTTTCTTCAACTGAATGGAAAGAAAACTTGTGATGTCAAGGCTTGGTTTAAGAAGTGGTTTTGGAGGATATTGATGATGGGATGGTATTTGGTATCGAAGTTTTCGAGTTGGAGGTTTTGGGCATGGTTATTTGGTTTGATCGGAAGAGGAACTAGGTTTTGACTGGTATCTTCCATGGTTTTGTGGGTTGTGGTATGAGTTTGGGAGTTTCCAAATTCTGAGGAAGACGTTGTTGCAGGTTTTGGGTTTGGAAAGATATAACAGAACTTTAGAGTTTCGAGAAATAGTTCTTCAATCAAGAAATGGGATGAGGGAACGGATTTGTGGTACTTACTTGTTAAACATGATGATCGGTTGAAGATTGAATCGATCTTTAAGCACTGGTTGGAGAGCTTCAGGTTTTAGCAATGGTTGTTGAAGGTTGAAGACGACGGGAGTTCTTGAGAATTTTTGTAAGCGTAAATGATTACTTTGGGGGTAAAGATTTGTTTAAATAGGATAAAATTAAAACACTTGAGTGTTTTAGCACCCCAAACGTCAGGTAAAACTGAAATGGTTCTCTCAAAGCCTGTGGGGGAGTGCCACATGGATTGCTAGCTGCAAGTGGCGCCTCCCATGTTTGAAAAGATAAGCTCACAGGCGGTGACACTTATTGTTAGCTCTAATATTCACTTAATGTAAAAGTATGAAAAATAATTATGCAAGTGTTGACAGAAGGGTATCTTCCACAGAAGACAACAGAGGAATAGCATCTGAAGCTGTTTCATCGTGCAAGTCAAGAATGACAGAACCTCTGATGTCTCTCACAGAGGTTCTGGAAAATGGTCCTCTGGCAATAATGATAAAAGCAGCTCAGATGAAGAGCGAAGAGAGTTCAATAATCAGAAGAAGAAGTTTGAAATGCTTAAAAGGAGTTAGAAGGTAAACTCCTGGACACTACAAAGAAATTGTATGATCTGAAGGCAGACCTTGAAACTGAGCTGAATATGAGAACAAAACTTAATAATAAGTTTGATTTAGTTACTGTTGAAAGAGACCTACTTTTACAGAAAGTCAAAGATTTTTCTAGTGCACAAAGCTCAACATGCAGAACCGATGATTTTGTCAATAAGAAAAAGTTCAACAGGTGGCATGGAGTTAACAACTATCAGAACAGTTGGAAAAGTAAGAACAGGTATGATCACAATTACTGGTACGGTTCATATTTTATTACTGATCATCCTATTCAAAGTGCTAAAAAGAATATATCTAATAGAAATAGATGGTTTGGAAGTTACAACATACCCCAGCCCGATACTAACCAAATAGGACCCAAATTCATTTAGGAACCAAAATCTGGTTTTGCAGGTGTGTCAAGTTTGTGCTGATTAGAATATCATTTATTTGATACACTAATGCAGGGGAAGTTTTACGCTATCCAACAAAGGCTTCTGAACAATATAGTTCAGGACCCGTACTTTACCGAGTGTGGTTTCTGAACACTCAGTTTAGAACTCATGCTTAAAATGTTTTCTTATTTTTTTTAATTTTTGAGCTGAATCGAAACATTTATATAATCTACTTTCTAGGGGGAGTGTCTAGAAGTTCAATAAATGTTTTCGGAAAATAATTTTTTTTAAGGAAACGAGTACATTTTCTGAACATGTATTTCCTGAGATTTTACTTGCGTAACTTCTCATAGAACATAACTCCAATACCTGTTTCAGCTATTCTTCAAACTGTTATTATCATGTCTCTTATAAGAAAATCATTTTCGGTGATAATACACTCGTTTGTATTCAAAGGTCTATTTTTCTGATTTTTTTACGTTGACTGATATATACTTCATTTTTTTATCAGAATCTGTAAACTCGTTCTTACAGATCTTCATCCATTTCTCTCGCATACCGAATAATCTGATCGTTGTCGCATCATTCCTTTATTGATTGTGCTTAAAAGCCAAATTTCTTGATCAATTATTATCTGATAATTGTGCTTATTTGCAATAATAATTTTTTTAATCAACTGTTTGTGATCAACTGTGCATATTGTTAAATTTAGAAGGGATTGAGTACTTATCAGAAATACCTCTATAGAATGTCAGAACTGACAAACCTACCTACGAGGACAACCATATCTGAGTGAGCTTTATATACAAAAGGCTTTGTCTGCTAAGACTAAAATGAAAATGAGAGGGGTAGTTGTTGTGAGCTGAAAAGAATTGACGAGAGTTGTATCAGGATTAAAAAAATATAAGAATCCTGTTCCAAACTTCTAAAATCCGGGCATACCATACAATCTATAAGTTCTCAATTCTTTCGAGAATAATATTGAAAAAGACAAAGCCTATGCCAATTCTTGTCACAACCCCACCAGCTACTCATTTATCTCTCAACAGGTAAGTGTTTAAATAACACTTGGGGCACGAAGCTCATCATCTATCAATTTCTCATTCGGAGAAAGTTGATATTGAATCAGAAGGATATATGTCCCCCTTTTCAAGTCTTTTTGATCACTAATTGAGTTTGATAAATTTGTGTAGTCCACACGGTTTATCTTTTTGAGCCTTAACAGAAGCATACGTTGCTTTATGTTTCTACACTACACAAATTTTGCATTGTATATGTTATTTTGCCAAAAAAATTCATAGATATGCTATTATTAAGCTATCGATGATTGAGTGGAAGACCTGGTGAGATGAGCCTCATAAAGTCTCATATATACAGTACATCCGTTGTACTGAGTATATCAGTTATACTCACAGGCCAATCTTTCTATAAGATTGAAAACAATTTCATACGTTGAAATTGGTTTTTATCTTCCCATTTCCTTAATCTAAAAAGATTAAACAAGTGGATTTGAAAAGATCTACTTACAATTTCTTGAATTGACGGCTTTCGCGGGAAATTTCATTCATTCTTGTGTATGATGTCATGATTCTGATTTCATCATAAGGGGGAGTATGTAATAATGAATGAAATGTCCAATTCCGAACTTTATAAAGGGAATTTGTTGTAAAGATCAAGGGTGAGTAACATCAAAGATCGACAAAAGACTCAAAAGGTGTGCGACTTGAGATGATTACAGAAAACTATTCTTGTGCTAAAATGACTGAGAGTTTTTGAATGTGAAGATCATCGTTTCAAAAGTTTACCAATAGAGTTTTCTTATCAAAGAGAAAATTTGTGATTTGTTGTCTGAAGATTTTTTGGAGATCACATCTTGTACATTGTTTCTGAAGATTTTTGTTGATATTGTTCTACATTGTCAAAAGAGAAGATCATCGCTGTTGTACATTCGTGGGGGAGAATGTTAGAAGATCTTTCTCAACAAATGATTGTTTGAAGTTTCAAGTTGAAGGTTGTTTTTGAAGAAGATATAGTGTGCTTAATGCATCAAAGTTCAAACGAGAGACTCAAAGCGCGCAATTTCTTTCAAGTCTGAATACAAAGGGGGATAATATTAGGACTGAAAATCAGTGATAAATTGTGTTCGTCTTGAAAGTTAATTTTGTCTATAATTGTATAAAAAGTCATCGTGTTTGACTTTTCATAGGCAGTTTGACTTTGACTACTTGTGTCTTGTTTGACCCTATATAAAGGGTGTTTCCTTGTAATTTTGTAGAGAGCTTCATTGTAATATCAGATATGAATATGAGAGTTTGACCAATATATGAATTGTTGACTTTCTCTCTTTACTCCTTCTACATGTTCTTAATAGAAAACATTTCTGCCATTGATGTTCATGAAGATTTAATGGAAGATTGATCATTTTGGGACTAATAAAAAATTTATTGAATTAAAAGGAAATTACATAAAGGAAATGGGCATACCCATTTTTACAAGGGTAAAATAGCAACAACCTACGAAATGTTTAGGGAAAACAACTAAAAGAGGTTTATTAAAGAAGCCAAACTTAGAGAAAAAAACCCTAGTCATGGAGTGAACAAAGCCCTCTTGCACCAAGTAATCAGCCACTTTAGAATTTGAAGCCCAAGTTGCTATCTTTAAATAAGGAATTCCATACCAGAGGCCCAAATCGGAAGGAGTGTAAGGACCAAGAATTAGACCCTTTAAGATTTAAATACAAACATATTTAAATCATCAGTTTTGGTGTTTATTTGAATTTCTTTGGATTTTTGATGATTTGGTTGTCGAACTATGCATTGATATTGTTAGATCCATCTTCATCAATCGATGAATGTTCTTGATGAGCGATTAAGAGTTTTGATCACCTAATGAAGATCTGAAGTTGTTTGGAGTGATATGTGGACGTTCATCGGCCAATAGTTGTGTAACACCCCATAACTCACATTGCATATAACATATATTTCATTCAAAGAATACATGTTTAATCCCCACAAAGGTCCATAATACAAGAGACTACATTTCAAAATATACAACCAAAAAATTCCAAAATACATGCACTTGTACTACAAAACATCTAATTTCCAAAATACATCCATTGATATTCATATAGCTATGCACATAGGGAACAAATCACATTTTCCCTTTTCCCTTACTATCATTATACTCTGCATTTCCTGCAATACATATTTAAAACACAAAATGAGGGTTAGACCTGAAGGTCTAGTGAGATCCCTTTTTCCATGTAGTTGCAGCGTGAAAATCACCAAAACATTATTCAAATAAATCATTCATAATAAGATGTAAATCCACATTCTGTTTGTGTTCATCGGTCTTCTGGTTACAAGGACCAAACTTAAAAAAATATTTTATAGAGCAACAGGACCAGAGCTCCTCTAGTTCCTCTACCAGAGCTTCTAGTTAAGCTTATCAGAGCCTCTTACACAAATAAAATCCTCATAATCATTCATGGACTAACACCAAAAATAGTTAAAATAGTTTTCCCAAGTATAAAAATATTTATTAAAAATGAACTTGTATAACCAGAGCTCTAGTTCTACTAGCCAGAGCTTTTGTCTCAATATGTAAGACCAACCAGATGCCTTCTTGTTCAACGTGCAGGCCAACCAGAGCCCCTCTGGTATGTTTTTCTTGTAAGAGAAATTCTAAATATAAAAATCTTTGAAACATCCTTTAAAATATAAGTTTGACACAGAGCTTCTATCTAATAGATACAGAGCCTCTTGTTTAAATAAAAGCATTGTAAAAAGACTTGTAACAGTATTATTCATTATCCATAACCCTCGTGTTCTATTTTGAGGATAATCTTCTCAAGAACAACCTCACCTTTTAAGCACAAATTCGTAGATTCAAACACACAACAATTCTTTCAAACGAACACATAATCTTCAAAATGCTTTTGTGCGATAATCTTCTCAAGAACAACCTCCACCGCCACACTCAGACACCTATTTCTCTCAAAAATCTCTTCGAAGGAATGATAAGATAAACCTTATCTTTTTATATTTTACTAAAGGCGCTGTGGTCAAATAATGACATAAAACTCTTTGGGCGGTGGGTTTTAATAGTTGAAGATCCATTCTTTCGTAACCATGAAGGTTACCTTCTTTTATAATAAAATATTGGTGAACCGTTTAAGCAGTTTACCCAACCAATCATGTACTTCATCTTACATGCATAGTCATATGTGAACACCTACGTATGTATGCACAGTATCACCATTTCACATATACACATACTATTCATGCATTTAATTAAATAACATGCATGCCAACATGTAAATCACAAAACAATTGTTGTCCCACAACCAATCAATCTTCATGAATCTTCAATATTAACAATGGCAGACATGATATATCATTCAAGAACATGTAGGAGAAATAGAGAGAAAAAGTCAATGCATCCAAATGTGGTCAACCTCTCTATTACGTATATTGAATCTTACAAATGAGCTCTACTAAATATTACAAGACTACACCCTATTTATAGGGTCAAACAACTAAACAAGGTCAAAGTCAAACTTCTATAAAAAAAAGTCAAACATGTTGACTTTTATACAATTATAGACAAAATAAACTTTCAAGACGAATACAATATTACACTGACTTTCAGTCCTAACATTCTCCCACTTTGTATTCAGACTTGAAAGAAATTTCGCGCTTTGAATCTCGTTTGAACTTTGAAACTTTAAGCATATTATGTCTTCTTCAAAAGAATTCTTCAACTTGAAATCTTCAGGCAATCGTTTGTTGAGAAAGATCTTCTAAAATTCTCCCCCTCGAATGTAGAATAGCAATGATCTTCTCTTTTGACAATGTTGATTAGAAACAATAACAATCTTCAATCTTCAGACAACAAACTACAGGATATGATCTTTAAAGAATCTTCAGACAACAAACTCTAACAAATTTTCTCTTTGAAAAGAAAAATCTGATGGTAAACTGTTGAAACAATGATCTTCTTATTCAAAAAACTCTCAGTCGTTGTGGCATTGGAAAAATCTTTGTAATCATCTCCAGTCGCACTCCTTTTGAGTCTTTTGACATTTTCGAAGTTACTCCCCCTTGATCTTTCCATCAGATTCCCTTTATAATGTTCGAAAATGGATATTTCATTCATTATTACATACTCCCCCTTATGATGAAATGAAAATCATTCCATCATACACAAGATGAATGAAATCCTCTGCGTAATCTTTTCAGATTAAGGGAATGGGAAGGTAACAACCAATTTCAACGTATGAAATTGTTTTCAATCTTATAAAAAGATTGGCCTGTGAGTATAACAGATATACTCAGTACAACGGATGTACTGTATATAT
>NW_020201609.1:48911-50517 GCF_001531365.2 Cynara cardunculus var. scolymus
GATAGCTTAAAAATAACATATCTATGAATGTTTTGGCAAATTAATATAAAATGGAAAATTTGTGTAGTGTAGAAAGATAAAGCAACGTATGCTTCTGTTTAGGCTCAAAAAGATAAACTGTGTGGACTACACAAATTTATCAGACTCAATTAGTGATCAAAAAGACTTGAAGGGGGGATAAATATCCTTCTAATTCAATATCAATTTTCTCCGAATGAAAAATTGATAGATGATGAGCTGCGTGCCCCAAGTGTTATTGAAACACTTATCTGTTGAGAGATAAATGAGTAGCTGGTGGGGTTGTGACAAGAATTGGCCTGGGCTTTGACTTTTTCAATATTAGTCTCGAAAGAATTGAGAACTAATAGATTGTGKGGTATGCCCGGATTTTATAAGTTTGGAACAGGATTTTCGTATTCTTTTAATCTTGACACAACTCTCGTCAATTCTTTTGGCTCACAACAACTACCCCTCTCATTTTCATTTTAATCTCGACACACAAACCGTTTTGTATATAAAGCTCACTCAAATATGGTTGTCCTCTTGGGTAGGTCTGTCGGCTTTCACATTCCGTAGAGGTATTTCTGATAAGCACTCAGTCCCTCCTAAAATTTAGTATTATGCTCAATTGTACACAATGATTGATCAAAATATTATTTTTGTTAAGTAGAATGACCAGATAAAATTGATCAAGAAAAAATATATCGTTTAATCACAAACAATGAAAGGAATGATTCGACAACGATCAGATTATTCGATATGCAAGATAAATGAATGAAGATCTGTAAGTACGAGTTTACAGATTCTGATTAAAAAAATTGTATATCAATTAAGAAAAAAGAATCAGAAAAATCAACATTTGAATACAAACGAGTGTATTATCACCGAAAATGATTTTATATATAAGAGACGTGATAATAACAGTTTGAAGAATAGCTGAAACATGTTTTAGAGTTATGTACGACGAGAAATTACACAAGTAAAATCTCAGGAAATACATGTTCTGAGAATGTACTCGTTTTAAAAAAAACAACTTTCCGAAAACATTTATTGAATTTCTAGAGACTCCCCCTTGAAAGTAGATTATAGAAATGATTCAGTTAAGCTCAAAAAATTTAAAAAAATAAGAAAACATTTTAAGCACGGGTCCTAAACTGTGTGTTCAGAAACCACACTCGGTAAGTATGGGTTCTGAACTGATATATTCAGAAACCTCTGTTGGGCAGTGTACAACTCCCCCTGCATTAGTGTATCAAATAAATGATATTCTGATCAGCACAATCTTGACACACCTGCAAAACCAAATTAAGTAGATTTTGGTACCCAAACGAACTTGGGTCCTATTTTATTAGTATCGGGTTGGGGTACATTGTAACTTCCAAACCATCTATTCTTATTATATATAATCTTTTTGGCACTATGAACAGGATGATCAGGAATAAAATATGATCCGTACCAGTAATTGTGATCATACCTGTTCTTACCTTTCGAATTGTTCTGATATCTGTTGTATGTACTCCATTTGTTATATATCTTCTTGTTCACAAAATCTGTTGATTTACATGTGGAGCACATGATCCTTTTCTTGCTAAGATTTATCAAGTCA
>NW_020201609.1:50707-51737 GCF_001531365.2 Cynara cardunculus var. scolymus
ATAATTGGGTGATCCAATGACGTACCCTTGATAATACTAATTAGAAGAACGAGAATAGTTCTTAAAAACAGTAGATTTAGGGCTGCTAGAATAACTGTTCGATTTGGAAAAATCATAAAAGCTGTTTTACACTTTGATGGGGAACCAGTTAAGCTTTGTGCACAAGAAAAGTCTTTGACTTTCTGTAAAAGTTGGTCTCTGTTAGCTCTCATATTTCATTTAATGTAAAAGTATGAAAAAGTATTACTGCAAGTGTTGACAGAAGGGTTCTACCACAGAGGACCAACAACAGAAGATATACAAAAGCGTACAAGTCAAGAATGACAGAACCTCTGTTGTCTCTCACAGAGGTTTTGGAAACTGATCCTCTGTAATCAAGTGCTTACAAGTCATATCCAGCAGAGCCTCTGGGATGGCTCATAGAGGGTCTGCAGTTTATCTTCTGTGAAGAACCACTTCTCACTGCTTTACTTAGATCTGTTAGCTGCACGTGCTTATCACGTGACTATGTTTGTAATCTGCTTTATTTGAACGGCTTAGATCATTTCTCTTATCTAGGTCATGTCAGAAAAGCCGTTAGGAACTAATATAAATAGCAGCTTAGGCCTTTGTAATTTGTGGTGCTTCCGTATTGTAATTGTCAATATTTTCAATCAATTGAAAATCATTTGAAGCTATTCTCTCGTGTTCTTCATATTCATCATMTGTGTTCTTGATTGATTTCTTACTCTGTTTGTTCTTATATTGTTTCCGCTGCACTGTTATTGTCTAAAAGATCATCTAGAGTATTTGATTAATATCATTAGCTAAATCTAAAGGTCCTAACAATTGGTATCAGAGCCGGAATCAAATTCTAATTTGATTTATTCTGTTCTTGGTATTAATCTGCATTTGCTCAAGAACACCAGTCTTCCTCTTCAGGTTACCCTGTTTTACTCTATTCTATCAGTTTCATCTTATTCCTATTTTTCTTCTTCTTTCAATGGCGAATCTGGCCAATACATCTTTCATGAGCACTGGTTCTCAATCT
>NW_020201609.1:52535-53440 GCF_001531365.2 Cynara cardunculus var. scolymus
AGAGAAGGAACATAAGCCTTTGCAGAGGGTGGAAGAGCAGAGGAAGGAAGAGCCAAAAGATGGCTTCTTTAAATGTGGCAAACCAGGCCACTTTGCTGCCGACTGCTGGTCAAAAGGGCCAAGGGCACCACAGAGAGGTCCTAAAGATGCAACCTTCTATAAAAAGAAGGCTGACTACTACCAGCAGAAGTCTCTGCTAGCTCAATCGAATGAGCTAGTAACCGATGAGTCCTCTGATGAAGACGAACAGAAGGGTCTTCTAGCAAGGGAAGACTCGGACACAGAGAACGAGTTCTTTTGTGAGGTGGCAGACATCAATTCAGACTCCTCTGACATAAATGACCAAGAGGTTTCTACTTCCTCCTCTTCTGAATCTCTTGATCTTTACACAGAGATCATYGATAAYCTCRATTCATGCCATTTGGAGCATTTCAATTTAAAAGAAAAACTTTCTCTCTGTGAAAAAGAAGTAATTCTGCTCACAGAGGAAAGAAATCGATTTTTCAAAATGTTCGAAGAAGCGTAATCAAAATTTATAAATGTAGAAAATTCTTCAAAAGAAAAACTTGCCAAGGTTCAAAAAGACTTAAAAAACAAGGTGGAAGGGTTAAGGCAGATGGAGCAAGAGAAGTGTAATATTACTTCTGTTAAAGAATTATTTCAAAAGGAAAGAGAATTTTTGCACCAAGATGTGCTTGACAGAGAGCTTAAAATTAAGAAATTTCAAGAGGCTCAAAATATTTACAAAAAGATTAAAGTAAATTTGGGCAGAAGAGGTCTAAGTTTCTCAGAATTTGATAATAAACCCGGTTTTAAATCAAACAAAACTCTAGAGAGTATCTTTAGATCCTCAAATAATTTGAAAAATAACATTTCTAAATATAATCCCAT
Source organism: Cynara cardunculus var. scolymus (assembly GCF_001531365.2). Taxonomy (NCBI): domain Eukaryota; kingdom Viridiplantae; phylum Streptophyta; class Magnoliopsida; order Asterales; family Asteraceae; genus Cynara; species Cynara cardunculus. The sequence continues at coordinate 53,427 of NW_020201609.1, forward strand.
TTTCAAAAGAAGAA
>NW_020201609.1:54165-55350 GCF_001531365.2 Cynara cardunculus var. scolymus
TTATTAAGATTATATTAGTGTTATTGAAGGTAATTTATAAGATTAGGAGTTAGTTAGGTTAGTTTAGTCGAAAAATATTTAAGAGATTCCGGCAGTTGCTTAGAAAGTCCGRTTCCGACCCGAAATTATCTGAAACATCCTATACAGTACCAAATGCTCTAATTTATACCCAATATATATATAAAACATTAAGTTTTAGTGTTTTAAATATAAAACCTTTCTATTTACATAAATTTAGTCATCTTGGGCTTTTAATTTGAAGAAAAATGTCAAAATTGAGAAAATGACATTTTATGCATTTTGAGCTTTGTTTTTTTTTAAAAAAAAATTATTTTGAGTTGGCTTGGGCTCTCCATGGCCGGCCCCTCTCTCCCCCAATTCCCTCCCATATTCCATATATAAATAGCATCAATCTTCTTTAATTCTCTTAACTCTCATTTCAAACTTCAAAACCCCCCTCTCCTCTCTCTTCCTAAAAACTCAAGAGTCATCTTGAGTATCATTTTCATCCTCCAACCCATCCAGCCGAATTTCTTCATAATCTTCATCATTTTTGAAATTTTTTTGAAGATATTTCATCCAATTCATCCACAACAAGGTAACACATTCATCCCTTTCTTTTTCTTGTAAGTTTTGGGAGAAAAACCCACTTTCTATGCATTCCTTATCATCTATCTTCTAAGTTCCGAAAATATTGAGTTTTAAGGAGAGATTATACACCAAAAACATGTAAAAATGTTTATATGATGGTGGTAATCTATGACCCAAACACTAGAACTCAAAAAGATAGGAAGAAATCACGATTTTATGTGAGTTTATTTGTTAAAAATGTCATATTCTGGTGCTCACAGATTCTGTGCATGAGCACAAATCGTCTATATCTTGTAAATGTTATGTCCAAATGTTATGAGATTTCTTCTAAAAGTTTATTTATTGAGTTGGGATTGTAATCCAATTGGTCTCACTCAAAAACATAAATGCTCAAAACATTATATATGTGCATCTGAGAGTTTTCAGTAGGTAAACCCTACTTTAAACAGCCATAACTCTCTAGATAATCATTCAAATTCATTGATTTTTCTTCTGGATGTTAGTTTAATGAGTTACCTTTCAAATTCCACTGATTTCATTTAATATGGTGGTTATTTGAGGTTTTAACTACTCAAAACAATGTGAACATGCAAT
>NW_020201610.1:0-1910 GCF_001531365.2 Cynara cardunculus var. scolymus
ACTCTTCTGTGAGAAAGTCGAAGAAGAAAAAGAGGCCCGTAGAGGAAGAGGGCCCAACTGCACCTCTGCCAAAACCTAAAAAAAGGAAAACAAAGAAGGCTGAACCAACAGAGCCTGTGATCACAGAACCTGTGGTCACAGAAGAGAGCCCGACAAAGGCTGCAGCAACACCCAAACGCAGAAGGTTGCGTAAGATGGTCATCAACGATTCCCCAACAGAACAAATTCAGGATATTATGTCGAATGTCCAGAAGGAGTTCAGGGCACCAATTGATCGATCTCAGTTGGGACAGAAGTCATCCTGGATGATCAAAAAGAAAAGGGAGAGGAGTTAGGTGAGGGTGCAAAAGATGCCGAAGGCGCACATCCCAGCCCACCTCCTAGTGCAACCCACATACCTATAGGCCCTGTTCTAGAGGGAACCTCTATTGAAGAAGGCACGCACTTGCCGAACCCAAACCAGCCTACCGCTACAGAGGACAATATTTCGTCCTCTGTGGATCGCACACCTGGGAAAACACAACATACTCCCTCACGTTCTCAAAAGGGTGAAGGTTTTACCAAAAGAGTCCAATCCCCCAAGGACTCGACAGTACCCCCAGAGACATTTGTTGTCTCTTCATAGAGTGATCAACCAAAACGTGCTTCAGAGGCACAGGTGAGAACCACAGAGTCAGAGGGTCTAGAACACCTTCTGTCTCCACTAGATCAAAATGTCAGGTTAGGCTCGGAAACTACCAGACACGAGATCTACATAACACCGTTAGCCTCTCCTCAAAGAGATGTGCGAGGATACGGTGGAAGTCCCCGAGCAGGCTACGAAATGCCAGCTGCTGAGGGCGCCTCATGCTCCGAGGCCAAAGGAACACCATGTGTTGGTGGTCCGAGTTCGCAGAACGATTATGTGACAAAGGGGGAGCTTAACGCCTTTGCCACAGAGTTGTTCAAAAAGATGGACAAGTTGCAAAGCTTGTTCATCTCATGTTCGCAGCCACATGATCTATCGCCGCTTACAGAGGCTCTGAAAGAGTTATCCGCCACCACTGCAGAGTTGAAGTCAACATTTATAACCCTTCAGAGCTCTGTCATTAAGAAGGATGATTTGACAGAGGCCTTCCAAGCGATGTCACTCAACCCCTCCTCCATCAAAACGCTTAAGGACGAACTCACAGAGATGGCCGCCAAGTTTGTAGCTGATTTCGTCTCTGCAGGCTACACGAACTACTCATTGTTCAGAGACGAAATCAAGGAGATGTTCTCCTCTGCAGTCACCTATGGAATCGAATCATCAACCTCAAGGGCAAACATCAATCACTTGGCTACTCGCAGAGAACTGTACGCTATGGTGGATGCCTTAGGGGATTCTGTGACCGACCATCTCAGAGCACTTAAAATGGAGATCCTCACATCCAACGATCTCATCAAAGAATGCACCTCCAAGCTCGTAAAGGAAGGTGACCTCCTTCGTGCAGAAGTCCTCAGCATCGTCTCCAAACTCAAATGCACCACATAACTTGATGTGATGAATGCCTCTGCGGGTGCCGAGAAGGTGATAGAGAAAATGTACAAGGCGACCACTAAGATTTAGCGTCATTTAAGGAGGGCTCCCCTAACTTCATGCAAGGCTGATGCCATCTAGAGCCATGACGATCATCAGGGTGATGATGATCGCCATGAGGGGGAGAAGAAGGAGGAAAAGAAGAAGGCCAAGGCCCCATAAGCTAAGAAGAAGACATCCGCCAGAGCACCTGCCAGAGGTGTAAAGATTGGAGAGTCTACAGCTGCTGACAAAGGCAAGAAAAAGGCTGCAGAGCCTAAAGGCAAGGGAAAGGCCATAGCTGAAGAATCTTCAAAGAAAGGGTCTTCATCGAGCACAGGAACTCCAGAGCCAATTAATGAAGAAAAATATG
>NW_020201610.1:3215-6519 GCF_001531365.2 Cynara cardunculus var. scolymus
ATTGTTAGCTCTCATTTCTTTAAATGTAAAAGTATGGAAAAAGTAATACTGCAGGGGTTGACAGAAGATGATCTGTCACAGAAGACCACAGAAGACCAATAGTAGAAGATGCTCAAGCGTACAAGTTCCAAGTGACAGAACCTCTCTCGTGCCTCACAGAGGTTCTGGAAACTGGTCCTCTGGAAAGACAATGCTTCAAGACAAAGATGACAGAACCTCTGTCGTGTCTCATAGAGGTTTTGGAAGTTTTCTTCTACGTCAAGTGTGCTCTCAAGTTATTTCCAGCAGAGCCTCTTTGATGTCTCACAGAGGGTCTGTAGCATGTCTTCTGTCTAGATCTTCTTTAGCTGTTTTACTTAGGTCTTTTAGCTGCTCGTGCTTATCACGTGTTATTGTCTGTAACTTATTTTGATCGAACGGCTTAGATTAATTTACTTTAGGCCGTGTTAGAAAACGGTTACTCACTTGTATAAATAGCAGCGTAGGCCCTTGTATTTCTGTGTGCTTCAGTATTGTAATTGTTAATATTTTCATCTATTGAAAATCATTTGAAGCTCTCTCTCTTGTGTTCATCATTAATCTTCATCTGTGTTTATTGAATTCTACTTTGGTTGATTATTATTATTTCCGCTGCATTCTCACTGTTAAACAGATCATCCAAGTAAGTAATCTTTACCAAGAATCTGAGTTAATCGATCCAACAGTTTTGATTTTGAATTTTTGGATAACTTCATTGGTCAAGGTATTCACATTGCGGTTTGAGTTGTAAATGGATCATCTTGACAGCTTTTAYCAGCTACACAGGTAMATTGTTTGACYTTAAGCTTCTTGTTGTTTGTCCTAGATGTGTTTGTGGATTYGAGGACTGGAACAACAGATTCTTTGTGATTTTGATATCAAATTTGAGCATTTTGTTTGTCCTAGTCGCGAATYTGTCACTGTTATTTTGCTCAAGCAATTATCTTTGTTTCAACTTCATTTGACCATTGCGTTTGGTAAGAAATCTCATGTATGCAGCATTGAGTTTAACACCATTAAGGTGCTGATTCTGTATTGACTGGTGCCGTTTTTTATAGCGATTTAGACTATCAATAGTGAGAGGATTACAAAGTGAAATTAGTAGGAAGAGACTGCTGTAAGGTACTGGTAGCAAGCAAACGAGGGTGAAGAGCATACAGAGTGGAAAGCAGAGGTTCATTTTGTTGCGAGTTTATAAAGGGAGGGTTGATTGGATTGTGAAGGTCTATCTACATCAAGTGGACTTTTGGATAGAAGTTGCAATTCGAGAGCAGATAGAACAATTTAATTTTTTTTAAAGTTTCACATTTGTATAGTGAAAAGTTGCTACAATTGTTGGCTATTTGATTTGGGCTAGAATCAGAATTTGGTCTTGGACAATTTTTTTTGGACTTGGTCATTTATTTCTTGGGCTTATTTTTGTTGTCTTTTGTATTTGAGTTTTAAATTTTTTGTTTAGATTGTAATTTTTGGATCATTTTCGTTTATCTRTTTTGTGTGTGTTTAAACTGTTTGAGAATCGTTGAACTATTTTCCATCGCCTAAACTGTTTTTCATCAGTTTTAACTGTCTTTGACTGTTTTCAACAGTTTTGATATTTGACAGTTTTTCGTCGATTTTCTTATTTCTCAACAGTTTTGTGTTTTGTGTTTTTGTTTTTAAGCTTAATTGTTTTGATTTTTTTGTCTGATTTCACTGCATAGATCATATAATTGATGAATTTTTTTTTAAATGGCAGATATTCTAAAGGTGATGAGAGAGAAGATTGCGTGTTCCCAACATTGCGTGTCAGAAACGGGGGCGCACGTCATCAATCAAGCATCTTCCCAACATTGCGTGCCATATTTTTGATTCGTCACACCCTATAGCCACTCATCATGTTATTTCTCCCAACAAACGGTTTGCTTTCAAATCCCTCACTATAAATACCCTTTTCCCCCCAAAACGTAAACCTTTACAATATCCTTCTTCTCCGACGAACCTGCAAATTTCGAGCTTCACTAAAAACCTGCAACTATGTCTTCATCTTCAGCCTCCGCTCAATCTGTTAATATCTCAAGCGACAACGAGGTAACCCAATCCCAAGCCCTAACTTCTCACGCTCTATCATTTTTTTCAAAATCATTACGAGAAAGTAGTTCTAGTCAAGAAACCCAACAATTATTACTTCSCTCCATCTTCATCTGGTTTTCCTGAATTTACATATCCCCTCATTGAAATTCTTCGTAATCATCCATTATACTTTGCTCTTTCAGCCACTAAACTTACCCCTGAATCTTATATAACCCAATTCTTGCTAAGTTTTTATATCACTACCTTGGACAACTCTGGATTAAGCATCGTTGGTTATGCTTCTCACCCAATCAACAAATCTCTAGTACCTATGGAACTAAACGTTAATACCCTGCGAACAGCCCTCCGCYTACCTTTCTTGGCAACTCTCAATTTGGATACTTTCGCCCCAACACCAACAGACGCTGAACTAATTCAATTTCTTGAATTTCATTCCTACACTACCAAGACAAAAATTGCTAAGAGGACTGAATTCAAACGAAAAGGCCTTCCCCCTATTTAGAACACTCTGTTCTCGATCGTGAATTGCTGCCTAACAGGGAAGGTCAGCAGCCATGACCAAGCCTCTCACGCAATGCTTTCCATTGTATATGGAATATATTTCAACCTCCCCTCGATTACGCACAGCTCATATTCGACGACATGGTGGGATTAATCAAGAAGAAGTACGCGAGACAGAGGGGTGAGAAGTCAGAAGTGATGGCGCAGAAGAAGGCCAAAGAGGACCTCAATCATCCAAACCTTATCCTACAGAGGTTCTTTGGTCTGGTCTTTGGTGAAATGATTGCAGAGAAGTTGCCCTCTACAGAGCCTAATGCCAGATTGTATCCAATGAAAGAGTTCCATCCCACAAAGCATGAGCTAGGGTACAGAAGCCCCAGACCTCTATCGAAAGTCATGCTCAAATACCTTAGCCACGGAGATAGGAAAGAGTACAGACGTGGATACAGGAGACCAAAGCCGGTCCCTGAAACCCCTCCACGCATAGGTATCCCCTTAGGTGAGAAAGTGCAAAAAAAGAGAGTAGAGGGAAGAAGGGAGGAGCCAGCAGAGGCTAGAGAGGTGAGTAAGGATAGACCGAGAGTAGCAAGTCCCACACCAAAGAAGACTAAGAAGACTCAGAAGGGTGTTGACTCTTCTGAGAAGAAGAAAGGAAAGAAGAGACCAGCAGAAGAAGAGGGTCCAAGCAGTCCTCTGCAAACACCAAAGAAGA
>NW_020201610.1:6719-8411 GCF_001531365.2 Cynara cardunculus var. scolymus
AAGTAGCTGATTTGGGGACAGAGGTCGTATTAGACGACGAAGAAGAAGAGTTGGAGATAGAAGAGGGAGTAAAAGATGCCGAAGGCACACATCCTAGCCCCCTCCTAGTGCTACCCACGTTTCTAGGGACCCTGTTCTAGAGGGAACCCATATTGAACAAGGCGTGCACACGCTAAACCCAACCCAAACCAACGTCGCAGAGGACATTCTTTAGTCCTCTGTTGAACGCACAGCCCAGGAACCACAATCAACTCCAATATCCTCTCAAAAGGATGTTGGTTTTACAATAAGAGTACATTTGCCTAAGGACTCGTCACAACCCAGAGAGGCATTCGTTGCCCCTCCCCCCTTGAGTGAACAACCAAGTCATGCTTCAGAGGCATGTGAGAGAGTCACAGAGATTACGGGTCTAGAACGCCCAAAGTCCACACTCGATCCCTCTGTCGAGTTAGGCTCTGAACCTACTAGGCACGATATCGACAGAACACTGGTAGGCTCTACAATTGGAGATGTTCGAGGATCCGGTGGAAGTCCTCGAGCTGACATCGCAAAACCAGTCGCTGAAGGCGCCTCACACTCCGAGGCTACTAGGTCACCATGTGTTGGTGATCTAGGTTCCCAGGATACCTATGTGATAAAGGGGGAGTTACAAACCTTTGCCACAGCGGTATTCCAGAGGTTGGACGAGTTGAAAAGCTTGTTCACCTCTTAACCATCGACAAAGGTGTTTGCACCGATAACAGAGGCTCTGAAGAAGTTGACATCCACAACTTTAGAACTCAAGGCGACCCTTTCAGCCCTTCAGAGCTCTGTCCTTCATAAAGACGACCTCACAGAAGCTTTCAGCGCTCTGTCTCTCAACCTTTCCTCAATCCAAAAGCTGAAGACAGAGTTATCAGGGGTAGCCGCCCAGTTTGCTGCTGATTTCATCTCCGCCGGCTACACAGACTATTTCGCCTTCAAGAATGAGATCAAGCAGATGTTCTCCTCTGCAGTCACCTATGGCGTTGATACCAAATCCTCCAGAGCAAACATCAACCAACTAGCCACTCGCAGATAGCTAGACGCAATGGTTGAAGCCCTAAGAGATGTCGTACGCAAATATACAGACCAACTCCTCAAAGAAGCTCGAGCTTCCAACCAATCAATAAGAGACTACACTTCAAAGCTCGTCAAAGAGGGTGACACCCTTAGAAGCGAAATCTATCGCAGCCTCTCTAAAATGAAGTGGGCCACAGAGATCGACATAAGCAACGCTTTCGTGAACGCTGAGTTGGTGATCGAGAAAATGGAAAAGGCGGCTACCAGGATTCTGAGGCGATTGAAGAAGGCTCCCCTTACTACTTACAAAATAGAAGCAACCAAAATCCATGACGATCAAGGAGGTGATGGCCATGATCGTCATGAGGGGGAGAAGAAGACAGAGAAAAAGACTAAAGAGCCTAAGAAGACAACCTCTGCCAGACCACTAAAGATAGTTGACTCTGCAGCTGCCCTGTTCTCAAAAGATAAATCTCTACAGCCTAAGGGGAAAGGCAAGGGTAAAGCTGTAGAGGAGTCGCCACAAAAGGGGTCAAGCTCTGAGACACCAGAGGAGATAAATAAAGAAGAGTATGTAAACCCAGACCTAGTTCAAGCGTTAAAGGCGTCTTTGGTAGAGGCACAAGCAAGAAAGGGCAGAGCCCCTATCCC
>NW_020201610.1:10046-13470 GCF_001531365.2 Cynara cardunculus var. scolymus
TCTACTTAATCTGGTTTTGCAGGTGTGTCCATTTTGTGCTGATCAGAATATCATTTAAGTGATACACCAATGCAGGGGGAGTTGTAATTTATTCCAAACGAGGCTTCTGAACATTTCAGTTCAGGACCCGTGCTTTACTGAGTGTGGTTTCTAAACACTCAGTTTAGAACCCGTGCTTAAAATGTTTCATTTTTTTTTATTCTTTTGAGCTTAACAGAATCATTACTTAAATCTCTTTTCTAGGGGGAGTCTCTAGATATTTTAAATAAATGTTTTTGGAAAATGATTTTTTTTGGGAAACGAGTACATTCTCTGAACAGGTATTTCCTGAGATTTTACTTGCGTAATTTCTCATCGTACATAATTCCAATACTTGTTTTAGGTATTCTTCAAACTGTTATTATCACTTCTCTTATATGAAAATATTTTTCGGTGATAATACACTCGTTTGTATTTAATTTTTTTTCTGATATATTTTTTACATTGATTCAAATACATTCACTTTTTTTTGAATATCAGAATATGTAAACTTGTTCTTACAGATCTTCATTCATTTCTCTCATATACCGAATAATCGAATTGTTGTTGCATCATTCTTTCGTCAATTRTGCWTAAAGCCAAATTTCTTGATCAATTTTTTATCTGATCATTGTGCTTTAAAGAAATAATATTTTGATCAACTTTTGTGATCAAATGTGCATAACGCTAATTTTTAGGAGGGACTGGGTGCTTATCATAAATACCTCTTTGGAATGTCAAAAACGACAGACCTAACCAAGAGGACAACCATATCTGAGTGAGCTTAAATAAAAAAGAGTTTGTGTGATGAGACTAGAATAAAAAAAGAGAGGGGTAGTTGCTGTGAGCTAAAATAATTGACGAGAGTTGTGTCAGGATTAAAAGAAAATGAAAATCCTGTTCCAAACTTATATAATCCGGGCATACCACATAATCTATTAGTTCTCGATTCTTTGGAGACTAATATTGAAAAAGGCAAAGCCCAGGCCAATTCTTGTCACAACCCCACCAGCTACTGATTTATCTCTCAACAGATAAATGTTTCAATAACATTTTGGGCACACAACTCATCATCTATCAATTTCTCATTCGGCGAAAGTTGATATTGAAATCAGAAGGATATATGTCCCCCCTTCAAGTCTTTTTGATCACATATTGAGTCTGATAAATTTGTGTAGTCCACATGATTTATCTTTTTGACCCTAAACAGAAGCATTAGTTGCTTTATCTTTCTACACAACACAAATTTAGCATTTTATATGTTAATTTGCCAAAACATTCAAAGATGTGCTATTTTTTAGTTATCAATGATTGAATGGAAGACCTGGTGAGATGAGCATCAAAAAGTCTCATATATACAATACATCCGTTGTACTGAGTATATCTGTTATACTCACAGGCCAATCTTTTTATAAGATTGAAAACAATTTCATTCGTTGAAATTGGATGTTACCTTCCCATTCCCTTAATCTGAAAAGATTAAATAAGTGGATTTGCAAAGATCTACTTACTGTTTCATGATTTGACGATTTAAATGGTGGATTTCATTCATCTTATGTATGATGGAATGATTCTCATTTCAACATAAGGGGGAGTATGTTATCATGAATGAAATATTCATTTCCGAACATTTAAAGGGAATCTGATGCAAAGATCCAGGGGAGTAAGTTCAAGTTTGGCAAAAGACTCAAAATAAGTTCGACTGGAGATAATTACAGAAAGATTTTTCATGTGCCACAATGACTGAGATATGTTGAATGTGAAGATCATCTTTACAACAGTTTATAGAAGATTAATTCTGAAGATTCTTTGAAGATCAAATCTTGTACATTGTTTTTGATAATTACTGTTCTACATTGTCAAAAGAGAAGATCATCGCGATATTCGAGGGGGAGAATGCTAGAAGATCTATCTCAACAGTTGATTGTTTGAAGATTTCATATTAAATATTTCTTTTGAAAGAAGGCATAATGTGCTTAGAGATTAAAAGTTTAAACAGGACTCAAAGCACAGAATTTCTTTCAAGTCAGAATACAAAGGGGGAGAATGTTAGGACTGAAAATTAGTATTAAATTGTATTCGTCTTGAAAGTTAAATATTGTCTATAATTGTAAAAGTCATCGTGTTTGACTTTTCTTATAGGAGTTTGACTTTGACTTTGACTTGTGTTTAGAAGTTTGACCCTATAAATAGGGTGTTGTCTTTGTAATTGATAGGAGAGAGCTCATTTTAAAAATCATATTATGTAATAGAGGGTTTGACCAGAGATTTGAATGTTTGACTTTCTATCTCAAAGTTCATATGAATTTTCTTGAAGATTTATCTTAATCTGCCATGATTATGGAGTTTGCTTGAAGATTGATCATTGAAGTGGGACACACAGTACTTGATTTCACAATCGTAATCACTAAGTAGTTCAACTCATCTTCTTTGCCTCATATTTAACATCTTCTGGTTGAGAATGTGTTGAAGGCTTTTGTGATCGATGAACATAGTGCACTTGGTACCATAAAGGTAGTGTCTCCAAATCTTAAGTGCAAATACTACGGCTCCCAATTCTAGGTCATGCGTAGTATAGTTCTTCTCGTGCACTTTGAGTTGCCTTGAGGCATATGCAATGACCTTATCTTTTTGCGTTAGCACACATCCTAATCCTTGATGTGATGCATCACAATAGACCACAAAGTTTTTCGAACCCTCTACTAAGGATAAAATAGGCGCATTACATAGTTTCTGCTTAAGGGTCTCGCATGCTTCTTCCTGTTTCTCTCCCCAAACAAACTTCTTGTCCTTCTGGGTTAAAGCTGTGAGTGGTTGCGCAATTTTTGAAAAATTCGCAGTGAATCGTCGATAGTAGCTTGCCAAACCAAGAAATTGTCGAATTTCTGTCAGGGTTCTTGGGGCTTCCCATTTATTAATGGCCTCAATCTTGGCAGGATCTACCTAAATCCTTTTTTCATTTACCATGTGACCAAGAAATTGTACTTCATGAATCCAAAATTCGCATTTGGAAAATTTTGCGTACAATTTCTAGTTTCTGAGTAGCTCTAATATCATCCTCAAGTGTTGCTACTGATCCTTCTTGCTTTGTGAATAAATTAGTATGTCGTCTATGAAAGCGATTACAAATTTATCCAGGTATGGTCTGCAAACTCTATTCACCAGATCCATAAAGACTGCCGGTGCATTGGTTAGCGCGAATGGCATAACCAAAAATTCGTAATGACCGTACCGGGTCCTGAATCCTGTTTTGGTGGTGTCTTCTTCCCGAATTCTCACTTAATGATATTCGTATCGTAGATCAATCTTGGAAAAGTATACAGCACCTTGGAGTTGATCGAACAGATCATCGATTCTAGGAAGAGGGTATCTATTCTTGATGGTCAACTTATTAAGTTCCCTATAA
>NW_020201610.1:15120-20668 GCF_001531365.2 Cynara cardunculus var. scolymus
GATTTGCTGTGTGCTTTTTATCTTCAGAACCTATGATTTGTTAAGGTGAGTTTTTAAACTACCGTTGGTTATAAACTGCGAGTTTTATAACTATTGTTGATTATATGCTATTAGTTTTGATGTTGGTTTTGAAGAAAGGATGTTAAAACTATTTTGATAGTTTTAAGGTGTTATTGTTATTTTGGGAAAGATAGAGAAGAAATTGCTTCTTTAAAACAGTTTTGGAAATGATATCCTGTTTTGAGGATTTAAAGGAACCTTGATGTTTTAGAAAATCTTTGAAAGACAAGATTGTTCCTGAGTTTGAAAAGGTTTTTATGGATAAAACTATGAATGAGGATTCGATAAGATGGTTGTGACTGCGGTCCTTCATCCGAACTAGTTCATAGATTTTGAAGAAGAAATAAGGGTGGCATATCAASGAGAGGTGTCTTTTGGGATAAGGGTGGCATATCAGGGAGAGGTGTACCTTTGGATATAAGGGTGGCAATTGTATGTGAATATTATAACTCTTGCTATTATGTCTTTTAAGACTACAATAGATTTGAGTCCTTACTTCTTTGTGATTTGAGAASTCAAAGATATTGTTCTTATTAGAAATAATGGTATTGATGTTATTGAGAAGGGGAAAACTTGGATTATGGCCATTGGTATTGGTTAAAAGTGTTTTGAAACAGAATGGTTATTTTCGTGAGGAATCAGAGGGGCTCTGGTTGTTCCTTGTAAGGAACCAGAGGGGCTCTGGTTGGTCCTCATCGTTGGACCAGAGGATTCTGTTTGTTGATTTAAAGGATGAGCAAGTTTTTATTAAAGGTTTTATTTGGATTAAAGGTTTTGTACCTTTTGATAAGAGCTTCTATGTCAAAATCATGTTTTTGAAGTTTTAAGAAAATGAGTTTTATACTTAGTCTTTTTATGAAAAACAAACCAGAGAAGCTTTGGTTAAGCGTTGAACCAGAGGGGCTCTGGTTGGTCATGTCTTTTGAACCAGAAGCTCTGGTTAGTACAACCAGAGGCTCTGGTCGAACATGAACTTTTTATATTTGCTCGTTTTATGAAAAAGACTATCTTATTTGTTGAAGGTTTATCTAAAGATCATTTATATGAGTCAGAGGTGCTGGTTAGTACAACAGAGGCTCTGGTCATGAAGAGCAGAAGCTCTGGAAGAGAGACCAAGGGGCTCTGGTCCTGTGTTGAAATATATTTTAAGTATGATTTGAAACCAGAGGCTCTGGTCATGAAGACCAGAAGCTCTGGAAGAGAGACCAGAGGGGCTCTGGTCTTGAATGTCGAATTATATTTCAAGTCTGGTTAGTGAAACCAGCGGCTCTGGTCGTGAAGAGCAGAAGCTCTAGAAGAGAGACAGGGGCTCTGGTCCTGTGTCGAAATATTTTTTAAGTGTGGTTTAGAACCAGAGGCTCTGGTCGTGAAGACCAGAAGCTTTAGAAGAGAGACCAGAGGGGCTCTGGTCCTGGTTGTCGAGATAGTTTCTAAGTGTTGTTTGAAACCAGAGGCCCGATGGACCAAAGCTGTATGTTTTCAGTTTTGCTGCATGCGATGATTGATTTGAAATAAATGTTTTGGTGATCTTCACCCTGCATTTCATAGAAGGGAACCTCACTAGACCAGTATGGTCTAACCCTCATTTTCTGTTTTAAATTATGCAATGCAGGAATAGCTGGGTCCGGGGATGTAAAAGGGAAAATGTGATTATTTTTCCTAATCTTTTGCCTGCTTTTGAAGATGCATGTTATATTACATATAGTAGTACAGAATTTCTTTTGGAAATTTTTATATGTCAATTTTGTACATATAGTAATACTTGTAGTAGTGGGACCTTTTGATGTAATCCATGTTTCTATGTAATGAAATATGTGTTCTATGCAAATGTGGTATTTGGGGCGTTACAGAAGTGGCATCAGAGCCTGAGTTTAAGGGATTTAGGTATTCAACAGCATGATACCWWGACTTAAACWGTTTTTATTGCAYGATAAGAGTCYCAGACATAGTTAGCACCATTGGAMATAAATATGATGAKTTGAAAGAAYAGTGTGTAAGGTAAATTTTAACTAYATCTRGCYAGTGTAATTATAAATTTACAGGTACACATCTGAACTTGAATACTTCATTATATTTGGGAATGTGAATACGTGATTATTAATATTAAACTCTACAGATGTCTACCGAACTAAAAGATCTGAAAGATTGGCTCATCCAGAATCTGAGGAAAGGGAAGAATCACCTATTAATCCTCCAATTAGTATGTCTGGAAATAGAGGTCGGGAAGACCAAGGGGACGAGGTAGAGGAAGAAGTCAGTGTCAAGGAAGAGGACGGACTGAAATCCAATCTGAACAAGAAGAATCACACTCTAGAAATGTTCTGGAAAGGTCGATGCCACACCTAGAATATATAACTAGAAATATGTTGGCAGAGGAAATGGGAAAATTGCGGGAAACTCTAACATCTATCATGGGAATACCGGCTAGGGTGGAAACAGAAAGWGTGGAAGTTCATCMATTTGTTCCAGTTACCCATAATAAAGAAGGGGATATTAAAATGTTCTTAGCATGTAAACCACCAACCTTCTCTGGGGAAAAAAAGCCAGTGAAAGCAATGTGCTGGATCAAGGAAATGGAATCTGTGTTCAACACCATTCGGTGTCCATAAACAGATAATGTGTGATTTGCTGTTTCGATATTGAAGTCAAATGCTTTGTTTTGGTGGGAAGTTGAATCATCTACCAGAACATATGTTTTACAGACTTTGTCATGGGTAGAATTCGTGGATAGATTTAAAAATCAGTTCTGTCCTAAAACGGACATGAGACAAATGGAGGAAGATTTCCTAAAGTTAGATTAAGGAAATGGAACAGTTCGAGAGTATACTGAAAGATTTATTGTATACTCTCGTTTTGCCGAACACTATGTTTTGAATGAATCCAGGAAGATAAAAAGGTTTATTTGGGGTCTGAAACCCTCAATTAGGGAATTCGTTATTGCTATGAATCCCGATACCTTTCTGATTACAAACAATGCTAGCCTGATACTTTGCCAACCAGTCCATACCCACTACTACGTCAAATTCTTTCATTGGCATAGGAAATAATCGGATCGGAAGTTCAGAGTCCTCAATGACAATAATACAGTTATTGAACACACTAGTAACTGTTTCCTGACTATTAGCATATCAACTACTAATTTATCATCAAGTAGCACAGAATTCAGACAGGCAGTTTGAGCAAACAATGGTGCTACAAACGAAAAGTTTGCACCAGAGTCAAATAACACCTTAGAAATATTGAATTCAGGAGGAATGTACCTGTTACTACATCCGGTGATGCTTCTGCCTCGTTCTTTGTCATCTGGAAGGATCGTCCCCGCGCCCCTCCTTGCCCTCCTCTATTCACAGTAGATCTTCCCCGTGTACCTGACGCATTACTCCCCATTGTTAACTGTGGATAAATGACCTGCCTCACTGCACTTATAACATTTCCTTGGGTCCATCTTGCATTCTCCCTGGTGAACCTGTCGGCACTGTGAGCAGACTTTTTCACTGATCTTCTGCTCAGATCTGTTATCATATCTAATAGTTTTCGGTCCTCGAAAAGATGAGGGCCCCTCCCATTTTCTTTTCTCAACAACTTTTCCTTCCGATTGTCTATTCTTATTTCGTTCAGTCACTTCAGCTGCATCTACTGTTAGTGGAAAGGTATTGGGGTTCAGAGCAATAACAACCTCTCTGATTGAGGGTTTCAAACCCCAAATAAACCTCTCTATCTTCTTGGATTCCGTCGAAACATAATGTTCGGCAAAACGAGAATATTTAATGAATCTTTCGGTATACTCCCGAACTGTTCCATTTCCTTGCTCTAGCTTCAGAAAATCTTCCTCCATTTGTCTTACTGCCGGTTTAGGACATAATTGATTTTTAAATCTATCCACAAATTCTACACAAGATAGAGTCTGTAAAACATCCGTTCTAGTAGATGATTCAACTTCCCACCAGAATAAAGCATTTGACTTTAATACAGAAATAGCAAATCGAACTTTATCAGTTTTCGGGCACCGAATGGTGTTGAACACATATTCCATTTACTTAATCCAACACATAGCTTTCACTGGATCTCTCTCCCCAGAAATGGTTGGTGGTTTGCATGCCAAAAACATCTTAATATCTTCTTCCTTGTTATGGGTGACTGGAGTAGAGGGACGAACTTCCACTCTTTCTGATTCTACTCTAGCTGGTATTCCCATAATAGATGTCAGAGTATCCCGTAACTTCCCCATTTCCTCTGCCAATATATCCCTAGCTATATATTCAGGATGTGGTACTAATCTTTCCTGAACATTTCCAGAGTGAGATTCTTTATGTTCAAAATGTATTCCAGTCTGACCCCTTCCCTGAGATTGACTTCTTCCTCTGCCTCGTCCTCTTACTCTTCCCCGACCTCTATTTTCAGATGTACAAGTCGGTAGATTTACGGGTGATTCTTCTCTTTTCTCAGATTCTGGACGAGCCACTCTTTCAAATCTTCTAGTTCGGCTAGACATCTTTAGAGTTTAGTGTTAATAATCACGTATTCACATTCCCAAATATAATGAAGTATTCAAGTTCAGATGTGTACCTGTAAATTCATAATTACACTGGCCTAATGTAATTAAAATTTTCCTTACACACTGTTCTTTTAACTCATCATATTTATTTCCAATGGTGCTAACTATGTCCGGGACCCTTAACATGCAATAAAACAGTTTAAGTCTAGGTATCATGCTGTTAAATACCTAAATCTCTTAAACTCAGGCTCTGATACCACTTTTTGTAACACTCCCAAACCCTACATTGCATGTGTCACACCCGCTAAAGCGGAAACACGAAATGCTAACAGACAAGCAAGTCTTGGCAACAGTTTAAGAGAAACACTTTTAACAAAGATTCACAATAATAATAAAAATAAAAGTTCATCGACTTAACAGGATTCCAACGTTACAAAATATTTGAAAAACAATAAAAATTGTCTTAATCGATATGATCCAAGTAATGCTTTCCCAGAGTCCACATAACTTACTTAGCACCTGAAAAACATGGCATAAAGCATAGTCAACTACAAGAGTTGGTGAGTTCACAGGTTTTATATGCATAAAAAAAAAATTTGAATGCATCAATCTTGGTGATAAATTTATGAGCAATATCTKTAAAATAACGACATACACATGATTGAAAGTAGTTGAGCCACTACTAAACCTAAGAACGCCCCTTGAACTACCTCAGAGGTGGTAGCAAACCACATGTGTAGATCATATATACAAGAACTACCTCAGCGGTGGGACTAAATCCATATGTGTAGAACTCATGCCAAACTACCTCAGCGGTGACGACTTGTGTCACATGTGTAGAACTCCAACCGGACTACCTCAGCGGGGGGACTAAATCCCACATGTGCAGAGCAAAATTTAATGACCAACTGCACCCTACATGAAAATATAATGGGTGGGTATACAACCAAATAGCGCCATCCACAAGAATCATGGGTTCAAAATGAATTAATA
>NW_020201610.1:21928-36706 GCF_001531365.2 Cynara cardunculus var. scolymus
TCTAAAATAACCAAAATGTCCAAGTCTGGAACAAGACTAGCTGTCGTACAGAATGATCAGTTTAGGCAACCAGCACCTCAGAAAGAAGACAACAGAGCCTCTGCGAAGAAAAGACGCAAGAGCTTCTGTGAAGAGACTCAGAGCTTCTGCAAAGAGATGCCAGAGTCTCTGTGAAAAGATTGAGAAGAATTGCCAGACTCTGAGAAAGGATGCAAAGTCTCTGAGAAGAGGAAACAGAGCCTCTGTAGATAGTGCCAGAGCCTCTGTGGCTAACGCTAGAGCCTCTGATCGAATAGGCGACCTCTTCAAGATCATACTCTGAATAAGGTTAATCCTAAAAGACTTAGTTTTCTAATGAAGTTTCCGAAATGAGGTCCTAACCTGGAAATCCAAAAAGTGCAGAGTTGTTACCCAAAAGTGCACAGTTGTTACAGCATGTAATACATATTTCACATAAAAGAAATACATAATATTATCCCATTCCGGTCCCTTAGTACAAGAATCTAATGTGACCAAATACAAGGTCCAAAATCCTAATACATCACTTGTACTAATCAATCAAAACTATACATCAAAGCAAATCTTCAAGTAGAAATGCACATAGGAAAATATTAAAATTTTCCCTTTCCCTTACTGTCCGTACCTCCTGTAACACATAGTTAAAATCACAAAATGAGGTTTAATACCCGGATAAAAAACTTAGAACAAAAGACTGATTTCTTTCCAAAATAAACAAGATTCATACAAAACCAATAATAATTTTATGCAAAAGAGTTTTAGAAATTACTCACTTTATGCAATCAGATGAGATTCAACTACTTGAAATCAGGCACTTGCAAATCCGATCAACCTTTCCTCTTTTTAAATCGCAAATGCAAGCAGAAAAAAATATGGAGGCTAAGCCCTCCTTTTATACTTTCCAAATCAGGAAAGGCGGTTAACAGCCCCCTTTTTTTTATAAAATCCAATTCATGCACATGCATACATCCACACACCATGCATTCACAACATGCATGTGTGTATAATCTTATATATATATATATATATATGCACATATTCACATATATCATGCATTTATATATATATATACATATATATATATATATATATATTTATATCCAATTAATACACAATCTCACATACCCGCATGATTAAACATATCAATTTATCATGCTATTACGTAATCATTTAATCAGATAATCACATATTATTTATCTTGGGTGATAACTAGGGTCTGGTTATCACACTGGAGCATACTTTTAGTACAACCAATTAAATCCTTCTATTATACGTATATTAAACATAGGTGATCAGGCTTTGTTTAATTGACATATAATAACGTGACCCGCTTTGCGTAAATATGTATTTAAATCACTTGAAAACCGTTTTGAAAATATTTGGTTATAGTTTGTGGTTTTTAAGGAAAAACCGGCGTTCTCTATAACTGAGGCTCTGATACCAAATCTGTCACACCCCGTTAAAGCGGAAACATGAGGTGTAATAGGTAAGCGAGTCACAACAGCAGATAATAAATAACACCATTCAAGTTTTACAAATATAAATCAAGTTCAACTTCCATAACCAAAGTGGGATAGAATACTTCTTTACAAAAACTTCAAATGTGAACTTAATCGGTATCGCCACAAGTATGCTCCCAAAAACTTCATTTCTTACTTATTTCCTGAAAAGCATGAAACATAAAACAAGGTCAACTACAAAGAGTTGGTGAGTTCACAGGTTTTCATATGCACAAAATAGTTCAATGCATAAATCATTTCTTGCAAACTTATACATAACTTTTGCACTTAATAAATGTAAATCTTCCACGATGTTTAAGAACTTGAGACGCTACTGAGCCTTTCCTGACCAATGTGCCCTATTATTTTACGAACGACCATAAGTAGCCCCGTACACTCACTTAGGTCCCAAAGTTCGTAATAGTACTAATTCACCGGTGGTCTGTATTCCACATGATTAGACTAATAAAAACATAGGTAATGTGCACCCCTTTCTAGGTGGGACAGTCAACACAATAGCGGCTATCCACAATTACCACGGCCTGGGGACATGCCCGAGTTAACAAGTAGCGTTTACGGACGAGGACTTTATTTAGAAACATACTCCCAAGTACATCATCTTAGCATTTATATCAAAGTGCAACACAGTCAATATTTCATGACATAAACAATTTTTTGACTAAACAGTTCTTTAATCCAGGTATAAACAATCTTTGACTAAATAGTTCTTTAGTCCAGGTATAAGCAATCTTTGACTAAACAGTTCTTTAGTCCAACAGTTTTATAAATAACAGTATAGTTCGCATAACTTCATGCTTTTCCCCCAGTTTAAATAAACAAAGGCATTAAAAGTGGGGCCGTGAAAACTCACTGGTTTGATGATGAATATCCAAGGAGATGACATTTGAAGCGCTCAACGTCCTCCCTAACCTTCCTAAACAGTCTGAATTCAATAGTTAGATCACCTAACGAGTCCCGATAAAGATAAAGTAAAATTATATCTTATGTAATGCCAACGGTTTTTATGGATTAAAGTTGATACTTTTATTATTTGTTCTAAAAAATAGACCAAAAATTATATATTTCAAAATCAAAGTCCTTTGCATAAAAGCTGCTCTATGGACAGAATTTAAATTCTGTTTTTGGTATTTTTGGTCTCACCAATCATTGCAAAAAGGAACCTTCCAAAAGTCATTTTATGTCCAACTTTTTATATCATCAATAATAATGAGTTAAACAGATTTTTCCCAAATATCAAGAATTTTGGATGGGTTTAAGGCACTCATTAATACCCTACAACCTTGAGTGACACAGCCCCCAAAACAGATTGCACACTCTTCGAGTGGCGACCATTTGGAGGGGTCTGAACTCTTCATTTTTCAAAGATTTTTAACTCTATTTTTAAGCTAACAAATAAGGCTAATCTCTAGAAAAAGGATTACCCAATTCCACTGAGTTTTGAGGAAGATAAACCGATTTGAGATGCATGCAAGATTCTGTCAGTTTTCAAAATACATCTTTTCATGATTAGATTCGACATGCATTGGGTTTTCTCCTACTTTCTTAGAGGTCAAAGTTCGTGGTTCATAGATTACCATCATTTGAAGACATTTTCATGTCTTGGATATACAATCTCCCCTTTTGAAATCCCCAGAAACTTTATTTACAAGAACAAGAAGTAGGAGTAGAATAATTAGGAATTTCTTATATTTAGGATAGGTAAGATAACTAGTATAATACCTTCTTTTTTTTCTTGAAATCTTGAATATCCTTCAAGATTGACAGATTTTCTAAAGGTTCTTGAAGATGGAATCGACTAGAGGGGGGTTTGATTTAGAGAGTGTAAGGACTGAGAAATCAGTATTAATTGTATTCGTCTTGAAAGTTTATAAATCGTTTATAATTGTAAAAGTCAGTGTGTTTGACTTTTCTTTAGAGGTTTGACTTTGACATGTCTTTGTAATTTGACCATATAAATAGTGCTAATCTTTGTAATTAGTAGAAGAGGAGCTCAATTGTAAGATTACGTACATAATAGAGAGCTTGACCATTTGACTTTCTCTCTCAAGTGTTCTTGATGTTCTTAATGCCATATCTTAATCTGCCATGATGATTGTGAAGATTATTGAAGATTGATCAGAGATTTTGGACACACAATTGGTATCAAAGCAGGATGCAAGAAATCAGAGATGAAGAAATCAATTTCTTGAAGAGATAAGTGATTTTATTTTCTGATTTTTTTTCGTGTTCTTGATTTTTTTTAGATTTTGATCCGATTTTTCATAAAATTCTTGTGTTAAAAACAGGATCAAAATGCTCGAAATTACATTGTGAATCTTTGTTATTCACAAAGTTTTATGATTTGATCACTGAATTTCAAGGTTTAATCGGTTTTTAGGGTTTTAAATTTTTTTCGTGTTCTTGAATTTTTTCGTAACCAGTGTTTTTGATCCAGTTTTTAAAAAGTTTTTTTTTTTTCTGTTTTTGTGTTTTTGATAAGTTTTGATCTGATTTTAATTTCTTTTTAGTTTGTTAAACCGTTCAAATGTCAAAGGCCCAAAATTCATTTTAAGCCCAATTTTATTTTGACCGGATTTGTATTCATATAAGACTTGGGCTTCTCAAACTTGATTCATTGTTTCCTTCTAAAACTTGAGCGGATAAAAGATATCGCACACAAATTGAAAGGAGAAAAGATAAACCGAAGGAGTACCGTAGTCTTGATCGGATTGTTCTCCGGTTAGTGTTCATCGCTTCAATCGGTTTCTAGACTAAGAGTAAACCGCACAAAGCATCATTGGATTTCTCAAGCGGTATTCATCTACACCGCACGCAGCTTGAGCGGAGAAGAGGTAAACCGTTCACCTCTTGAACGGATTTCTTGAGCGGTGTACATCTACACCGCACACTACTTAAGCAGATTAAAGGTAAACCGGTCACCTCTTGACCAGATTAGTGCTCTGATTCATTCAGCAGGTTAGTCTTGATCGATTTTAGGACTTGTACATCTAAGAATGTTGAGCGGACTTCTAATCCGCTTGATTTCATTTACCCAGATTCCTATATCATTCTCTGTTTTTGATCCAAATTGGGTGTACATCGTTTCTTGATTTGATTTGATTCAACATAATTGTTGATTGAGTTGATCATATTTCTTAAATTGCTCTTATGCTGTCCAATTTGTTTTCTATGCTAAAAGGTTTATGCTCTTGCCTGTGTCCGGTTTAGACTTTTAACAGGTTTATTTTCTTATGCTGTCTGATTTATCTTCAAGTATTGACAGGTTTGTGATTTGAGGACTGGAACAGAAGATATCTTATACATTGTAGCATTGTGTTCTGTTTTTTTGACTTGGGTTTTGGTTTAGTAACATCAACAACTAGCAGGCTGTATAGTGATTAACAACAATTTAGTAGGCTGTTTTTGTGGAGAAGAAAGTGTTTGCTGTTTTGTTAAACATGTTTGCTGTCATACTCTAATAATGCCCAGATTTCACAGGTTTAATCAGGAGGAAATAGTGTCTACTGACTCTTGCTAAAACAGGTTTGTCCTACCTGTTTTGATTAAAGTAAAGCTGACCATTGATCATACATAGCAGCTCAGCAGATTGTTTTGATTTAAACTCAAGACAGAACTGTTTTTACACAGCAGGTTTAAACTGTTTTTACAAGTTTGAGCAGGCTTAACAACAACTACATTTTGACAGGTTTAAACTATTTTTACATGTTTTTGTTTTAAGCAGCTGTGTGCAGTGTTTAAGCAGGTCTCAATTGTGGTCTTGATTTGTCAATAAGAGTAGCATTAATCAGATTTTAGCATTTGAATCCATTTTTTTAGCATTAACAGGTCTTAACAGCGGCTATTGTTCTGTTTCTGTTTTGATTTGAAGATTTCACAATTCCAAAACAGCAGCCAGTGTGCAGGTTGTTTGAGTTTGAGTTTGAGTCTGTAACAGCAGCTGTTTCACAGTTAAACAGCAACACAGCAGATATGGACTAGAAGCAACAAGAAAATATGTGTTGTGCTGTGCGGTGTTGGTGTGGAGACTGCAGTTAACAGCAACAAGAAAAGAAGCAACAACTGTGTTGAAACAGATTAGTTGAGCAGCAAGTTGAAACAACAGCTTGCAGGTCTTTAAAGAGCATGTTTTTAAAACAAGATGGCAGCAACAGAACTTGCTAACTTTGTTTTGTGTTTTGTGTTTGAGTGTTGCTGTTCATATTAATCATTGTTTTTTGTTTGAATTGTTGATTTTAGCTCCACAGAACAGCAGCAGCCAAACAGCACAGTGAACAGGTTTGAGTTGCAGGTCTTAACACAGCTACACAGTATGCAGCAGCAGCAATAGCATTACAACAGGTTTAACCATTGTGACAGTGAATAAACTGTTTAACAGCAGAAACTGTTGGTTTTGCAACTGTTGGTTTGGAAGCTGTTGGTGTAGAGAAGAAACAAGAACAACAACAACTGTTTGTGTTTGAAGAGAAGAAAACTGTTTGTGTTTGGTGTGGAGACTGTTTGAAGTTTTACAACARCAGCTCAGGTGTAGTTTTAAAACAGGTTGCAGACTTGTTGTTGTGTTTGCTGTTGTCTATTGTGTTTGGACAGCAGCAGGTTTTAAAACAGGTTATTAACAGCAAGTATAGTTTCCTTGAGCAGTCGGTTTTTGATTTTGTTTTTCTTGGCAAAAAGATTCAGGCTGGTTATTTTTTTTAGTTGATTTGATGTTGTGGGATTTATGAGTATTTGATTGCGGTTGTTTGTTTTTGCTGTTTCTTTAAAGATAACAGGTAGACAGGTCACTTAATTCAACAATTGACGGATTGTGAGCAACAACAGGTTTAAGCATCAATTTTTTTGACAGCAGTGTGCAACAGGTTTAAAACAGCAGCTTCACTTTGGTAATTGAATAGTTTTTAAACTGTTTTAAACTGAATTGTCTGTAGCTGATTATAGTTGTTGGTTTTAGTTTTAAATTGAACTGTCTGTAGCTTCACATTGTTCTTGCTGATTATAGTGAACTGTTTGAAACAACATCAATTAGACTGTCTTGACAACAGGTTTCCAAACAGCAGCTCAAGTGCAAGTGACAGAATATTTGTTTCTAGTTTGGTCACAGCAGGGTCTTACACAGTTTTGGTTTCTGTTTTTAGTTTGAGTTTGTGATTTGAAGCAGAGTTTGTGATTTGAAGCAGAGTGTGATTTGAAGCAGAGTGTGATTTGAAGCAGAGTTCAAGTGTAACAGATAGCAACTTCAAAGCAAACAGTAGCGTGCAGGTTCTTGACAGCAGATTTGGATTTGAAGCATAGCAGAACAAGTCACTGTAGCCTAAGTGAACAACTGATACGAGAACCATACAAGTGAATTTTTGGATAGACTTTCGAGAGCAGATAGATAATTTTTTTAAAAAGTGTAATATCTGTATTGTAAAGCATTGCTATTGGTTGGTTTGGACTAGATTCAGTGTTTTTGGTCTTGGATCAGTTTGTTTTGGACTTAGACATTATTTTCTTCGGCTTAATTTTGTTGTGTTTTTGATTCTTAGTTTGTTTGTGTCTAGATTTTCTTTTGGATCATTGTATATCTGTTTTTGTGTGTGTTTTCAATGTTTGTGTTTTTTCTGTTCTTTTTGAGTTTAACTGTTCATATTTCTTTTATCTGATTTCACTGTATAGATCCTTAACTGATCAATTTGTTTCTAATGGCAGATATCATAAAGGAGTTGAGAGCTAAGATTGCTGATCTGGAAAAGAACATCGAGAGTTATAAGAAGAAAGAGCAGATGAATGATGAGGTAGTTCATCAACCATGCATTTAACAGATTAATAAGATGAAAATCCATATTCAAAATTACCAGCAAGAATTAAAATCAGAAAAAGAGCGTTCAAATAATTTTGTAGAGCAATTTAAAACGCTAAGAGAAAGAAGTATCCAAGTTTATCGTGAAAATRCTGGTCATTTGAGTTTGGTTAAATCTTTSCAATCTRAATCCAARATTTCTGAAGAGAAATCCAATGCTTTAAATTCCGAGTTATCTGAATTAAAGGAAAAATATAAATCATTAGTTTTAGTTAATGACGACATATTGCCAAAATAAGTAAGCTTGATTTGAAAATAATTAAGTACAATCAAATTCTGAAGGAAAAAGAAGAACTATTATACAAACGCGGACAAACTGATCAAACCATCTTTCTAAACAAACCATCTGAAGCTAGAATTTTTAATCCACGGAAAGGGTTGGGGTTTGAAAATCCAAAATTTTTAAATAAAGCTTTAAAATCTGCMCGACCTCTATATGATTATCAATATATTTTCTGTGGTTCCGCCTATTCGGTAAAATTTACAAAATCTTCTGACGAGGTTGAACTTCAAGAAGATCTCAATCGTCAAAGAAAGGACAAAATGCAAGTTCCGTTTAATTATTCAAAATTAAATGAAAGTTACAAAAATCAAGACTCTGCAGTTTCAGATGATTTTATTCAGAGTTATACAAAAACAAAGCTTGAAGCAAAACCAGTTGAGCCTAAACCTTATATTCCTACTCTGATTTTAGAACAAAAAGTGGCTCAACTGGAAAATATGTTAAAAGAAGAAAAGCTTTCATTTGATAATCAAAAACAAGAGTTTTTAAATAAAATTGAATCTTTAGAAAACTTTATTAAGAAAACGGAACAAGCTGAGTCTGAGTATTTCTCATGTGCTAAATCTTTGTGTGAAACTAATAACTCAGAAGAAATAAATGCGCTTAATGAAGAAATTAATTTTTCAAATTCAGATGTTTGTCTAGCTGATGAGGTTGATAAGTTTGATATTACAAATGATTTACCTTCAGATTGTTCAAATAGTTTTAATCAAAAACCTGTTTCCGAGGATGTTTATTATAAAAAGAATAAATTCAAAAAGAATCCGAGGAAACGGAAGAAGCTTACAATGCCAATGAGCCTAGGAGGTTTTGACGTAGTCTTGGGAATGGACTGGCTGTCCGCCAATCATGCACAAATAGTATGCAATAAAAAGATGGTCGAGATTCAAACTCCGAAAGGAGAAACGATCCAGGTTTACGGTGATCGAAAGAAGGGTTGCGTAGGGCTGATCAATGCCATTAAAGCAAATAAGTGTCTGCGGAAGGGTTGCGTAGCTTACTTGGCATACGCCATCAACGCCAAGCTCGAAGGGAAAGCAATACAAGATGTACCGGTAGTAAGGGACTACCCGGAAGTATTTACGGATGAGTTACCAGGAATACCCCCGGAACGTCAGGTAGAGTTCCGAATTGATCAGGTACCAGGTGCGGCACCGATCGCAAGGGCACCTTATCGTTTAGCCCCATCCGAAATGCAAGAGCTGATGAATCAATTGTAGGAGCTCTTAGATAAAGGATTTATTAGGCCAAGCTCGTCGCCATGGGGAGCACCAATTTTATTCGTCAAGAAGAAAGACGACACGATGAGGATGTGCATCGATTATCGGGAACTGAACAAAATCACGATAAAGAACAGATATCCATTGCCAAGGATCGGTGACCTTTTCGATCAGCTGCAAGGAGCCAGCTGTTTCTCAAAGATCGATTTGAGATCAGGTTACCATCAGTTGAAGGTTCGAGAAGAAGACGTATCAAAGACAGCTTTTAGGACTCGATACGGGCACTACGAGTTTGTAGTAATGTCGTTCGGATTAACAAACGCACCTGTGGCATTCATGGGCTTAATGAATCGAGTCTGTGGTCCGTATTTGGACCAATTTGTCATAGTCTTTATAGATGACATTTTGATCTATTCGAAGAATAAGGAGGAGCATGAGCAACACTTAAGATTGATTCTTGAACTACTAGCAAAGGAGCAATTGTACGCCAAATTCTCAAAATGTGATTTTTGGTTGCATGAGGTACAATTCCTTGGTCACATAGTCAACGCGGAAGAGATCAAGGTGGACCCGGCTAAGATTGATGCATTTATGAATTGGGAATCGCCATAGTCAGTATTGGAGATCCGAAGTTTTCTAGGCCTAGCTGGGTATTACCGAAGGTTCATCCAGAATTTCTCCAAAATAGCAACGCCTTTGACGACATTGACTAAGAAGTCAGTTAGGTTTGATTGGGGAACGAAACAAGAAGAAGCGTTCCAGATACTTAAGAAGAAACTAAGCACCGCACCGGTTTTATCCCTACCGGAAGGAGTAGAAGATTTTGTCGTGTATAGCGATGCGTCAAAAATGAGATTAGGTTGTGTGCTAATGCAGCGAGGCAAGGTCATTGCATATGCATCACGACAGTTGAAAGAACATGAGATGAGATACCCAACTCACGACATGGAATTAGCAGCTGTTGTTTTCGCGATAAAAATCTGGAGACACTATTTATACGGCACGAAGTGCATGATCTATACCGATCATAAGAGTCTTAAATACTTGTTTAATCAAAAGGAGCTAAATATGAGACAAAAAAGGTGGATGGAACTACTTAAGGATTATGATTGTGAGATTCACTACCATCCAAGCAAGGCAAATGTAGTTGCCGATGCACTCAGTAGGAAGGAGAGAAACGGACAAATCAGGGTTCGAGCCATGTGGATGAGTGTTAAAGTGGAGCTTCTAGACCAGATACGGGATGTCCAGAAGGAAGCTTTACACGAGGCAAACATTAAGAAGGAAAGAATGATTGGGCAAATCAAGACTCTGACTGCTGGACCAGATGGAATATATAGGCATGGGAATCGGATTTGGATTCCTAGTTTAGGAGATCTAAGAAACATAGTGATGGATGAAGCACATAAGTACAAATACACTACACCCAGGCAGTAATAAGATGTACAAGAACATAAAGGAAAGCTATTGGTGGCCCGGCATGAAAAGAACAATAGCTAGCTACGTGGGGAAGTGTTTAACGTGCTCGAAAGTAAAGACCGAGCATCAAAAACCATCGGGGATGTTACAACAGATGGAAATCCCAGTATGGAAGTGGGATATGATCACCATGGATTTTGTTACCAAACTTCCAAGGACAGTGAAGGGACACGATGCCATATGGGTGATTGTGGACCGACTGAAAAAATCCGCTCATTTCTTGCCGATCAGTGACAAGTATACATTAGAAAGATTGGCCCAGCTCTATGTCAATGAAATTGTGTCAAGACATGGGGTGCCAATCTCCATTGTCTCAGATAGAGATGCTAGGTTTACCTCGAGGTTTTGGTCAAGCTTCCAACAAGAAATGGGAACACAGTTGAACATGAGTACTGCATATCATCCTCAAACTGATGGTCAGAGTGAGAGGACAATACAAACACTAGAAGATATGCTGAGAGCCTGTGTAATTGACTTTGGAGGTAGTTGGGACAACCACCTCCCATTGATAGAATTTGCTTATAACAATAGTTATCATTCAAGCATCAAGGCGGCACCATTTGAAGCGTTATATGGCCGTAAGTGTAGAATTCCAATTTGTTGGGCAGACATTGGAAAAGGACAATTAGCTGGACCCGAGTTAGTCCAACAGACATCTGATAAGATAGTACATATTAGAGAAAGGTTAAAGGTTGCGCAAGATAGACAAAAGAGTTATGCGGATAGGAGGCGTCGACCTTTGGAATTCCAAGTGGGTGATAAGGTTTTGTTGAAAATATCACCATGGAAAGGGGTCGTAAGATTTGGAAAGAAAAGCAAGCTAAGTCCAAGATATATCGGACCATTTGAAATAACTACAAGAGTAGGAGCAGTTGCTTATCGGTTGGAGCTACTAGAGGAATTAGGAAGTATTCACAATACCTTCCACTTGTCAAACTTGCGAAAGTGTTTAGCTAATGAATCAGCTGTTTTGGATTTGGAAGACATCGAGGTTAACGACAAACTCGCCTATGTGGAAGAGCCAATTGGTATATTAGATAAAAAGACGAAAAGACTAAGAAACAAAAGTATACCTTTGGTGTTGGTTAAGTGGAAATTCCATAAAGGCGCAGAAATAACATGGGAGCCCGAAGAAGAAATGAAATCTAGGTATCCCCAGTTATTTTAGCAAGTGTTAAATTCCGAGGACGGAATTTCTTGAAGGAGGCGAGAGTTGTAAAACCCAAAATCTGAGAATAAATGATTTATCTTTATTTACAATTTCTATTTTAATTATATTAAATAGAAATTTAATAATAAATCTAAAATCGGGCCAAAAGAGAAAGAAAAGTCAAGCCATGGGCGAAGGTGTAATTTCACGATAGTTAGAGGGCGGGGTCGGGTGTAAACCGACCCAAATCAGAAGGACCTGTTGTGTAATTTTGCAACAGACCGCACAAACAGAGGAGGGCCTGCTGTCCTCGTTAGGAAGGGCAGGAAAGGGCGCATGCATGGCCTGGCCTCTTTGAGGAAACTGCGACCTGCATGGCTGCAGTCTGTAAAGAAGACAGTCTTGCAGCCTGGAAATCGGGATTTGGCCGATTTGGTTAACTAATAGGCCAAATCGCATGGGTATAAATCAAGAATACTGGCCGAGAGTGATTATCTCTTGAGAAGAAGGAATCGTGAGCTTGAGAGAAAGAGGAACCGGAGCTCAAGACCAAGCGAGAACACCCCCTGTTTCCTCGACGTTTGGAGGTAAATACTCGACCAAATCTTATGTTAATTATGTCTAGTGATGCCTTTGGTCGTGTATCGAACCCTGGAAGGCTCATGACCAAACCCTGGTTTTAAGGTTCGATTCAAGGTTTAGATTTCAAATAGTAAGCACACTGTCACACTATAAAACCACGTAGAGGAGGACATACAGAAGCTCTGCATGAGAGCTCTGTAACGTGTTAGAAACTCTGCATGAGTTTTGTATTAGGTTGTGAGAGCTCTGTGACAAGCTCTGTACCWGATTATGTCAACAGAGGCTCTGGTTGCGTGAACCAGAGGGCTCTGGAAGGCTCTGGATGAAAAGAGAAAGAGACCAGAGGGGCTCTGGCCCTTAGTATTGAATATTTTTCTAAGTATGGTTAACCAGAGGCTCTGGTCGTGAAGACCAGAAGCTCTGGAAGAGAGACCAGAGGGGCTCTGGTCCTGCGTTGAAATATTTACTAAGTGTGGCTAAGAACCAGAGGCTCTGGTCGTGAAGACCAGAAGCTCTGGAAGAGAGACCAGAGGGGCTCTGGTCCTGAATACAATATTTTCTAAGTGTGATTTAGAACCAGAGGATCGATGGACGGGTTACTAAATATTTTCCAAGTATGGTATACGACCAGAGGGGCTTTGGTCCTGAAGGACTTAAGAGCCCAGAGGCTCTGTCAATACCACCAGAGGCTCTGGTCGTTCACAGAGGCTCTGGCGTTCTTCCAGACTTAATCATTTTAAGATATATAGCTAGACAATACACCTTATGTTGGAACTCACGTTTCTATAATTTTGATTGATGTGAGGAGCATTTAAGCATAGTTGACCAAGGTTGACCCTAGCCAACATAGGTGACCGTAAGTTGACTTTTATGTAGCCTTTGGGAGAAATTAATCATTTATATGCTATATGCTATTATAAATTGTAGGTTACCAGTCAGCAGCGTTAGATAAACAATCTACATTATCAGGTGAGTCTTCATGAGACTTACACTGGGATGCATACCTACGTATAAATTTATTTTCAAGCATTATACAATTTATATGATGATGATACAAATGCATGATGTTTCCGTTATATACATGACGTGTTTTCCATGTATGACGATTTATGATTAGTTGCATGCTATGTGTTTAAATCAATTTTCGAATAACTCTAGCATGTTTTCTATATCAAAGTTTGATCAGTTTTAGTGGGTGAGCATTTGACCAAAAAGTCACATGACAAGTGGCACGACCCAGTAATGAGCGTCTAGGCAGATACAGTCGGACGACTCAGGGAATGCCAGTGACTAAAAGTCACGTGACAAGTGGCACGACCCAGTAATGAGTGTTTAGACAAGAGCAGGGCTGACGACTCAGGGAATGCCAGTGACTAAATGACTCGTACCCGRCAGTTAAAKCAYGAGAATCTCATGTGTTCAGTATTGCATGTTTTACAGAAATTGCATGTTACAAGTTGGTTTAAAGTTCACAAGTTGAAATGTATGATGTACAATGATTTCTGCACGAAAACCATGAACTCACTGAGCTTTATAAGCTGACTATAATATGCATCTCAGGCCCAGGTAATACGAGGACGGTTACAGGCAAAGGACAGGCATAGGGACTTGCTTACGGTCATCTTGATTTAGTCTTTTGTCTAAAATGCTCTGTAATGATCTTTTGTAACTCAACCCCAAAAGTAAGTGGGTTAGAACTTAAGTTAAGTTCGACGATTTAAAGACTTCTGCTGTAATAGTTAAATGGTTTTAAATTAGCCACCTTTTTGGGCGCATTCATGGAAGGAAAAGGTTTCAAATTACGTAACATTTCTCTTGATGAAAATGAGGGTGTTACACTAAACACCCAGTTCAGAATCCGTACTTAAAATGTTTTCATTTTAATTTTTGGGCGCAAATGATTCATTTCTTAAATCTACTTTCTAGGGGGAGTTTCCTRGAAAATTTAATAATTGGTTTTGAAAAAATGTTTTTTTTTGGGATAACGAGTACATTTTCTGAACAGGTATTTCCTGAGATTTTACTTGCGTAACTTCTCATCGTACATAATTCCAATACATGTTTCAGCTTTTCTTCAAACTGTTATTATCACGTCTCTTATACGAAAATCATTTTCGGTGATAATACACTCGTTTGTATTCAACATTGTTTTCTGATATTTTTTTTCTTTGACTGATATACATTCATTTTTTTTAATATCAGAATCTGTGAACTTGTTATTACAGATCTTCATTCATTTCTATCGTACATATCAAATAATCGAATCGTTGTCGCTTCATTCTTTATTGATCGTGCTTAAAGCCAAATTATTTGATCAACTTTTATCTGATCATTGTGCTTGAAAGAAATAATATTTTGATCAATCTTTGTGATCAAATGTGCATAACGCAATATTTTAGGAGGGACTGAGTGCTTATCAGAAATACCTCTATGGAATGTCAAAACTGACAGACCTACCCAAGAGGACAACTATATCTGAGTGAGCTTAGATACAAAGGGTTTGTGTGCTGAGGTTTAAAATGAAAAAGAGAGGGGTAGTTGTTGTGAGCTAAAAGAATTGACGAGAGTTGTGTCAGGATTAAWAGAATACGAATATCCTGTTCCAAACTTACATAATCCGGGCATACCACACAATCTATTAGTTCTCAATTCTTTGGAGACTAATATTGAAAAAGGCAAAGCCCAGG
>NW_020201610.1:37356-42700 GCF_001531365.2 Cynara cardunculus var. scolymus
TACATTCGAGGGGGAGAATGCTAGAAGATCTTTCTCAACAGTTGATCGTTTGAAGATTACAAGTTGAAGATTTCATTTTGAAGAAGACATATTGTGCATAATGTTTCAAAGTTCAAACAAGTACTCAAAGTGCAGAATTTTCTTTCAAGTCTGAATACAAAGGGGGAGAATGTTAGGACTGAGAAATCAGTATTAATTGTATTCGTCTTGAAAGTTTATAAATCGTTTATAATTGTAAAAGTCAGCGTGTTTGACTTTTCTTTAGAGGTTTGACTTTGACTTGTCTTTGTAGTTTGACCATATAAATAGTGCTAATCTTTGTAATTAGTAGAAGAGGAGCTCAATTATAAGATTACGTACATAATAGAGAGTTTGACCATTTGACATTCTCTCTCAAGTGTTCTTGATGTTCTTAATGCCATATCTTAATCTGCCATGATGATTATGAAGATTATTGAAGATTGATCAGTGATTTTGGACACACAGAGAGAGAGATTAGAGAGGGGGAATGGTTGAAGCAAAATGAGATTTGAAGGATATTGAGTAGACGGTTGATGTATCAGACTCGACCCTATCTTTCGTAGCATGCATTCCCATCCRTGTCGCAACTGATTCGGTAAGCTACGTGTCTGGTCCACGGAGAACTGCCTTCGGTCCCCCAAATTAACTTACTCGTGGCAACCTTCTGGCCACCCAACGACCTATAACGCTAGTCACTACTCCCACTGGGGCTAGGAAGTAAGCCCCACAACCCAAAGCGGYGAAGAACAAATAGAATTTGCTACAAAAGCCGGCTAACGGGGGTATTCATGCGTATGAGAACATAGTAATGGAGAAGGTAATAGSCGAAATAGGATTCGTTTTGGCTAGAGCGCCCAAATCCGCTATATATTTGGTAAAGAGAGTTTCAAAGGATGTGAGGTATTTATATATGGATTTTAAAGAAGATAATGGGCTGGCTTTTAAAGGCCCAAAGCCAGTAAAAGCTTTTATTATTTTTTTTAAACATAAATAAACCCAATTATTTTATAATCAAAATACAATTTGCCAAACATTATTATATATAAAAAAATGACATTATTAACACCTCCACCGTTTGATAAAATTATTTGGACATTCAAATGAGACTTTCGTATTTTAATTTAGATGCTTATAATATCCACTTTATTTCATTTGGAGCATTTTTATATATTTGGCATTACGTAAGTTAACTTTATCAGTTACCCGACGAAGCAAGGCTCTCTTAATCTATAATTTGGGAACTAAGTCAGATGAATTCTAATCATCATGACTAGATTCTAATAAAATAATATTCTAAATATAGAATCCCTATAAAGGAGCTAACCTGAGGCTCAAAAATGACGGATGTCACAGTGGTAGCCAACGCTTTAAGTAGAAAAGAAAGAAAGGGAACTATAAAGACCGTGGCGATGAGAATAAACTTAACCCTTGATACTCATAAAGAAATTCTGAGATGTCAGAAAGAAGCTATGAAAGAGGATCTTATCAAGTCAAAAAGATTGGTAAAATGATTTCGACTCTAAATCCAAATAATGAAGGAATTATGTGCTATCAAGGACGAATTTGGGTACCGTGTGTTCGGGATATTCAGAAAGTTATTCTAAATGAAAGTTATAAGTCCCGCTACTCTATACATCCAAGTACCAATAAGATGTATAGAGATCTAAAACCAGTTTATTGGTGGCCCGAATTGAAGAAAGATATAGCCAGGTATGTGGAACAATGGATAACGTGTCTACAAGTTAAGATCGAGCATCAGAAGCCTTTTGGAAATCTTCAATATTTGGAAATTCCTGTATGGAAGTGAGTTCATATTACAATGGATTTTGTCATAAAGTTATCTTGAACTCCAAACGGGTATGACGCAATCAGGGTAATTGTTAATCGCTTATCTAAATCTGCACATTTTCTACCTATAAGAGAGGGCTACTCTTTAAAAAAGTTGGCACAAATTTATATCAAATAAATTGTAAATAGGCACAGTGTTCCACTATCTATCGTCTCTGATACAGATAGTCTAGGTTTTGGGAAAGTTTGCAAAATGCTATGGGGTTTGAAATTTGATTAGGTACCGCATATCATCCGCAAAATGATGGGCAAAGTGAAAGAACCATCCAAACTCTCGATGATATGTTGAGAAGTTGTGTCATTGACTTCGGGGGATCGTGGGAGAATCATTTACCACCGATAGAGTTTGCTTATAAGAACATTTACCACTCCAGCATCCAAGCGGCACCGTATGAGGTATTGTATGGACGTAAATGTCGAACGCCGTTATGTTGGAACGAGGTAGGTGAGAGGCAGTTGACGGGTCCCAAAATTGCTCAAGAAACTTCTAAAAAATTGAACAGATCTGTGAAAGAATCAAAACAACACAAGACCGCCCGAAAAGCTATGCCTATAATCGTTTGAAACCGATTGAATTATGTGTGCGCGATTTTGTGATGTTGAAAGTTTCTCCGAGGAAAGGTGTTATCAGATTTGGAAAGAAAGATAAGCTTAGTCTGAGGTATGTTGGGTCGTTCAGAATTTGTAAACAAATTGGGCCAGTTGCTTATCAGTTAGAACTACCAAAAGAGCTTAGTCAGATCCACAACACATTTCATGTATCGAACTTACAAAAATTCTTAGCTGATTCGAGTAAAGCTGTACTGCTTCCAGAAGTTAAACTAGACATTAAACAAAACTTTGTGGAGACACCAGAAGTTGTGATTGACCAAAAGATTAGGTTGTTAACAAACAAAGAGATCAGTTTGGTTAAAGTACAGTGGCAATTTCATAAAGGATCAGAGGCGACTTGAGAATTAGAATCGAAAATGAGAACAGAATATCCATGGCTCTTTGATTAAAAGAATTCTGAGACGGAATTCTTTTGAGAAGTGGATAATGTGTTAACCTGGTCTTGATTATCACTTGAGGTTATTAATACTTGATTATTCGTTATATGATGATGTGAAAGCATGATAAATTGATGTACTTGATCATGCGAGTATGTGAGTTTTTATGCATAAATATGTATGCATAATGTGAATGTGCATGACTAAAAATATGTTAGTATGCATCAGTTTAATATGCATATTTGTTATATGCATGCATAGTAAATTAAATAAATAGTTGAAGGTATGCATATAATTTAATTGTATGCCTATGTATATATGTATACATGATAATATTTGTATGGGCATGCATAAAAGAGGCGGTTTAGCCGCCATTCTCTTTTTAGAAAGCGTATAAAAGGAGGATGAGGCCTTCATTCACTCCTCTTGCCATTTTTGTGATCGAGAGTGTTAGCTCTCATTTCACTTAATGTAAAAGTATGGAAAAAGTAAATACTGCAAGTGTTGACAGAAGAGGTTCCACCACAGAAGACCACAGAGGACMAACAACAGAAGATGTTCTATCGTACAAGTGAAGTGTGACAGAACCTCTGTTGTCTATCACAGAGGCTTTGTAAACTGGTCCTCTGTAAACAAAGCGTACAAGTCGAAGATGACAGAACCTCTGTTGTCTATCACTGAGGTTCTGGAAGATGATCCTCTGGAATCAAGTGCTCTCAAGTCACATCCAACGCTCTCAAGTCACATCCAGCAGAGCCTCTGGGATGGCTCACAGAGGGTCTGCAGYTTTATCTTCTGTGAAGAACTTCTTTACTGTTTTAGTTAGGATAGTTAGCTGCTCGTGCTTCTTACGTGACTGTTTGTAATCTGCTTTATTTGAACGGCTTAGATGAATTTGTACGTCTAGRTCATGTCAGAAAAGCCGTTAGGAACGAGTATAAATAGCAGCTTAGGCCTTTGTAATTCAGTGTGCTTCCATATTGTATTGTAAACATTTTCAGTCAATTGAAAATCATTTGAAGCTTCTCTCTCGTGTTCTTCATTCAACTGTGTTCTTCATTGATTATTACTCTGTTTGTTCTTATTGCTTCCGYTGCACTAATATTGTCAAATAGAYCATCCAGAKTAAGTGATTAATATCCAAAACTGAGTTAATCGATCCTATCAATTTGTATCAGAGCAGGAATTGAATTCTAATTCAATTTATTTTGTTCTTGGTATTAATCTGCTTTCTATTCTTGAACATCGGTAGTTTTCAGTTTACCCTGTTTTATTCAATTTCAATGGCGGATTTGGCTATTGACTCGTTCATGAGTACTAAATCTCAATCAAAGCCTCCAATGCTTATCTGTGATGAATTTTCGCAATGGAAAGAGCAGATGATCAACTTTTTGGAAGGAATTCACCCTAGAATGTGCGAATTTCTCTACAATCCTGCATATGTGCCAATGAGTTTGATTCGAAGAATTCCAGTTACTAGTGCAACTCCTGAAGTTCCTGAGCATTATGAGCCCAAATCAATTGCAAACTGGAACAATGAAGAAAAGGTACAAGTTGGATTGGAAAAAGAATGTAAAAGGATGTTGATCATGGCTTTTCCTCATGAGATCTTAAAACGTATTGATAACTGCCATTTGTGTATGGATATTTAGGGAGAATTGGAGAAACAAATCGAAGAAGTGAAGAAGACACTCGGGAATAACAGAGCCATGTGTATTGATGAAGTTCATAACTTCAAGGATAAGAAGAATGAATCTATGTCAGACACAGAGGATGAGACCTTCTATAGAATGACGAATACTGACTCAGACTCCTCTCACACAAGTGACCAAGAGGTTTCAACTTCTTACTCATCTGAATTAATTGATTCATGTCATTTGGAGCATTACGAGCTAAAAGAAAAACTTTCCTTCTGTGAAAAAGAAGTAATTCTTCTCACAAAAGAAAGAAACATATTTTTAAAAATGTTCACAGAAGCTCAAAATAATTTTGTTAATTTTGAAAAATCTTCAAAGGAAAAGATTGCCAATTTTCAAAAAAAGTTGAAAAATAAGGTCGATGAGATAAGGATGTTAGAGCATGAGAAATGCAATATTACTTCTGTTAAGGAATTCTTTCAAAAGGAAAGAGAATTTTTACATCAAGATGTGCTTGATAGAGAGCTAAAAATAAAGAAATTTCAAGAGGCTCAAAACATTTATAAAAATATTAAGTTCAATTTGGGCAGAAGAGGTCTAGGCTTCTCGAAATTTGATAATAAACCCGGTTTCAAATCAAACAAAACTCTAGAGAATACCTTTAGATCCTCAAACAATTTGAAAAGCAAAATTTCTAAAACTATGCCCATATTCAAGAGGAGAAGGCTGTTGGTTGATCCAGACACAAAACCGTGTTTATCTATGAAAAATATTGCCTATGAGGACTATATTGATTTCTTCTCACCTTCTGCAAAGAAGGATTCCATTCCAAGGAAATTTTTGAGACAG
>NW_020201610.1:43410-45234 GCF_001531365.2 Cynara cardunculus var. scolymus
TGGAATTCTTTCCATCTTTCATCACAGAGCCTTCTGCAAATGAGTCTCTTCTTGAAAACTTTTTTGTCACAGAGCTCTCTGGAAAAGTATTATCTGAGCATGAAAATGCCTCAGATCTTGAGGTTAGTCCTACACAAGTTGTAGAGACTGCTATTGATCTTGAAAAAGGAGAGAAAGAAATTCAAAAAGAAAGTAATTCTCAATGCTCATACTCTGCAACTCAAAGACCGACTTATACTTGGCAACAAATAACAAAATGGCTTGTGACTAATAATGCTTATGTCTATGTAAAAGCTAGAAAACCAAAGAGGGGATCTAAAAATAAAAATTTTGTACCCCTCTTTGATGATTTTAAAGAAAAATTCAAAAAGCCTTCTTGTAATGTTTCCTTCTGTAACTGTTTCAATCTCATGCATGTTCTGTCTAGTCATATATTCACCATTCTTCCTGTCTGGTCTCTCACCCTCAGAACCATGGATCTGGGGTGAACAATAGACAAGTTGGCAATTCTTCTTCTAAGAAAAGTAAGATCAAATCAAAAGATGCCATGGCATACTACAAACAAGCTAATTTTAAGSGACCCAATTGGAAGTGGGTACCCAAATCGAGCGTTGTCTAAATGTAGAAGCAGCAGCTGGCACCAAAGAGCTTCTGTCGACAAACTATAAGAAAGAAGGTGCTTCTGTTGTTGTTGTTGTATGTTTGTTTTAATTCTTTATTTTTTTTTTCTGTATATAGTTTTGTTTTTTTTTAAATTCCATTTTTTGTATAAAGTTTTTACTTCTTGAATAACCTTTCACTTGATTCTTTAGTTAAACAGGTTTAACCTAGCAGAAGCTTGCAAGGTTCAAGGGGGAGTATGTGCTTTTAAAAATTAAAAAAAAAAACCTCTTGAAGAAGAAAAATGTTTTAATCGCAGAGGTCTTTTCACATAACCTCTGTGACTGATTACAGAGGCTCTTTGAACAGATCTTCTGTAGGCACTTCTTCTTAGGATTTTAAATGGTTTTTGTTCTAGGGGAGCCAAGGAAGCTGGCTCAGAGAGGGAGCGTTTTAATTGAAAATCAAACCACAGAAGGTGCCAAAATTTTTGAAGTATCTTGTTCTCAGAGGTCAACTCATCAGAACCTCTGGCGCTTCTAACAGACGCTCTGTGAGTTTGAGCTGAGCAAGTACTCATCTCTCTGTGGATTTTCAAAACCGTTTAGGTAATAAAAGGTGTAACATTTTAAGAAGACCCGACACATATCACAGAGGCTCTGTTACCCTTAGGCCTCTGACAGAACTCTCTTAATAGTTCTTGTCTATTGATATGATGCGCGTGGTTCTGTGGTTAAGGGTTAGAACCTACATGCGCATGTCAGAAAAGGGGGCGCACATCATCAATTGTGCGTCTTCCCAATATGGCGTGTCATACCTTTTTGAGCCGTTTCAACCCAAAACCACTTATCACGACCTTTCATCAATAAAACGGTTCATTTTAAAWCCCTCCCTATAAATACCTCTTTCCCCCCAAATCAAAAACCTTTACCACTCACAAATACTCTGGCAAACCTGAAACTAGAAATCTCTCAAAGCAAAACCTGCAACATGTCTTCCTCATCCACATCTGCCCAATCCGTCAATGCTTTAAGTCATAACGAAGTTACCAGGCTCAAGCATTGACATCCCACGCCCTGTCGTTTGTTCAAAACAAATACGAGAAAGTCGTCCTAGTCAAGAAGCCAAACAACTACTATTTTGCTCCTTCTACTACAGGTTTTCTCAAATTCACTTTTCCGTTACTTGAAATTTTAAGAAACCACCCACTTTTCTTTGCCCTAT
>NW_020201610.1:47109-48503 GCF_001531365.2 Cynara cardunculus var. scolymus
TTAGAAAGGCTGATTTGACATCCATTTGGAATACCTTGAACCCTCTGTGAGCTGCAAAAGCTAGAAAGATACGAATAGCTTCTTGTCTTGCCACAGGAGCAAAGGTTTCTTCATAGTCAATACCTTCTTCCTGGCAATACCCTTTAGTAACTAGCCTAGCTTTGTTCCTTATCACTACCCCTTGCTCATCCTTCTTGTTACGGAAAACCCATTTGGTGCCAATTGCAAGTTTCCCAGCTGGTAGAGGTACGAGAGTCCAAACCCGATTTCTGTCAAATTAAACTAGCTCGTCTTGCATAGCGTCAACCTAGAAAGTATCTGCCAGAGCCTCTGCAACTGTTTTGGGTTCAATTTCTCTTACATAATAAGTAAATAAGCAGAAATTCGCCATTGCTCGCGTCCTAACACCAGCAGAAGGTTCTCCTATGATTTGAGATTGGGGATGGCTTTGGGTCCACTTAGTAACGTGATGTGGTGGAACAGAAGGCACAGTTTCTTGTGCATTTTGAAGATGAGGTGGAGATGCATAATCTAGATTAGGTTCTTGAGCTTCATTGGAGGATGAGACTGGAGGACTTTCATTTATTGGTGCAGCTTCTTGTGGAGAAGCTTCTGGGGAAGGGGTCACAAAGGATGAAGGGAGGGGAGCTTCCTGTATGAGAGTTGTTGTGGAAGGACTTGCTCTGGATGATTGATCTGGATGAACAACTTCTGCAGAGGATCTTTCAGGTTCTTTATCATCTTCGAAGCACTCTGCAAAAAGTTGTTCGAGGTCTGGGGTGATTGTAGCATTTGGCGATTTGTCGGCTTGAATTTTCAACTCTTCTATGAACATGTCTTTTGTCACTTGAAAAGAATCATCAAATTTGACGTTTGTGCTAACAACCACAATTTGAGTCCTGGGGATGTAGGCTCTGTATGCGGCGGTATCCCACACATAGCCAATGAAGATTGCATCATCCCCCTTGGGCTCAAACTTTCCCACCGCCTCTCTGTCATTTAGGACGAAGCATTTACAACCAAACACATGAAAGAACTTTATGTTTGGCCTTCTATTGAATAGAAGTTGATAGGGGGTCTTCTCAGAACGCTTCACCACCAAGGACCGGTTTTGAGTGTAGCAGGCGGCAGAGACAGCTTCTGCCCAAAAGGATAGTGGTAGCCCAAAGGCGTTCAACATTGTTCTGGCAGCTTCAACAAGCGTCCTGTTCTTCCTCTCTACTACTCCATTCTGTTGCGGAGTCCTTGGGGCCGAAAAGTTGTGAGTAATTCCAACAGAGGCTAGGTACTATTCGATCACAGAATTCTTCAACTCTGTGCCATTATCGCTCCTTAATACCCTAACCTGAAGAGCATGAAGAACTTGCAATCTCTTTAAGAGATTGATTAGTACA
>NW_020201610.1:53159-54951 GCF_001531365.2 Cynara cardunculus var. scolymus
GCACAGCCGGGCAACCACAAAATACTCCTCCATCCTCTCAAAAGGATGAAGATTTTAATACAAGAGTCCCTTCGTCCAAGGACTCGATACATCCCACAAAAGCATTCGTTGCTTCTTCACACAAGAGTGACCACCCAAAACATGCTTCAGAGGCACAAGTGAGGCACACAGAGACAGAGGGTCTASAACGCCCTCTGTCCCCACTAGATCACTCTGCCATGCTAGGCTCTGAACCTACAAGGCACGAAATCTACAGAACACCAGTAGGTTCTCCTCTGGGAGATGTTCAAGGATCTGGTGGAAGTCCTCGAGCAAACTACACAATACCAGTCGCTGAGGGCGCCTCACGCTCCAAGGCTACTAAATCACCATGTGTTGGTGGTTTAGGTTCCCAGGATATGTATGTGACAAAGGGGGAGCTTAAAACCTTTGCCACAGAAATATTCAAAAAGATAGACGAGTTGAAAAGCTTGTTTATCTCCCGATCGATGGCAGAAGACCTTTCACCAATAACAGAGGCTCTAAAGGATTTGAGCTCAACCACAGCAGAGCTCAAGTCTACTCTTTCAACTCTTCAGAGCTCTGTCTTACAGAAGGATGATCTCTCAGAGGCGTTCAAAGCTCTAAGCCTCAACCCCTTCTCCATCCAGACCTTGAAGACAGAACTTTCAGAAATGGCCGCCCAATTCTCTGCCGACTTCATCTCTGCGAGCTACACGGATTACTCCTCTCTCAAAGACGAAATCAAGCAGATGTTTTCCTCTGCGGTGACTTACGCTATTGATACAAAGTCCTCAAGTGCCAACATCAATCACCTAGCTACCCGCAGAGAGATTGATGCTATGGTTGAAGCTCTGGGTAATCTCGTGTGCAAGCATACAGACAAACTGCTCAAAGAGGCCCGTGCCTCCAACGTAGCGATCAGAGACTGCACATCACAGCTCGTGAAAGAGGGTGACCTCCTCAGAAGCGAAATCTACAAAAGCGTCTCCAAGCTGAAATGGTCGACAGAGATCGACATTAATCACGCCTCTAAGCTAGCAAGTGAGGCAATAAAGAAGATGAAGAAGGCGGCCACCAAAATTTTGCAGAGGTTGGAGAAGGCTCCCCTAGATACTTGCAAGGCAGTAGCCAAAAAGAACCATGACGATCAAGAGGGTGATGATCATGATCATCATGAGGGGCAGAAGAAGGCCGAGTAGAAAGCACCAGAGCCACAGAAGACTCCTGCCAGAGGCGTCAAAATTGTGGACTCTACAGCTGCCTTGTTCTCTAAAGGCAAGGAAAAGGCTACAGAGCCCAAAGGCAAAGGTAAAGGCATAGCTGTGTGTCACCACAGAAGGGGTCGTCGTCTAGCACAGAGACTCCACAGGAAATAAATGAAGAGGAATACAGAGACGACCAAGCACTTCTTGAAGTTTTAAAGGAATCTCTGGCAGAGGCTCTAGCAAGGAAAGGCAGAGGCTCCATCCCTCACAGAGAATGAGAAGGCTCTTCATCACAACTCCCACCAGTCCAAGAAACGTCCACAAGTACGTTTGACGCTCTGCAAGGAACCGTCAAACCCATCCTTGCAAAGGGGCCAACCCAGAGGCCAATTCTGGAGGAAGAAGAAGCCAAGATGCAAGAGTCTGCCACGGTAGGAAGGGTGTCTGAAATATTCGAATCTATGAGCAAGATTCCAATGCCAAAAATCAGAACAGAGCCCGTTACTACTTTGGAAGAAATTCAAGTTTGGAGGTACTCTGCAGCAGACACAGAGCCTCCCTATGATCCACAGCTCACAGGGATC
>NW_020201611.1:0-4174 GCF_001531365.2 Cynara cardunculus var. scolymus
CTGTATACTTCTTTGAAGTATTTCTTTTCTCTGTAGCAAATTGCTTTTTCTCTTTGTCCAAAGCCTTTTGCTTTAGATCGATGCTTTTAGATAGTTTCTGGAGCTGGCTCTGACAGTCTTCGGAGATGTCTGTCTTTTCTTTAGCATGTTTCTCCCTTTCCAAAACAATTAGCTGCTCAAAATCCGAGATTTGCTTTAGAAGCATCTTGGCGTTCAGCTCGAGAGAGTTAATCTTCTTCTCGTAAGATTCTCGTTCAACTTCAAACTTTCTTTCAACTTTGATTATTCTATTCTTTTCTATTTCCATCTCTTGCCTTTCATCAMTTMAAATCTTTTCAACTTGTGAAACCTTTTCCTTTTCTAATTCAAATAATCTTCTAAACTCAGTCAGCTCATTCTCAGTCTTGTGGAACTTATCAGTTAAGTCCTTTGTATCCGAATTGTTGCTTGGAGAATGCCTCTCAGCAATTAGTGCAGTCTTAACTAATTCAAGTTTAGTTGACAAATCAGCATTAGACGAGATCCACTTTTCCAATTCATCATTATAACTTTTCCGATCCAAACTCCAATTGTTTTCAACCGTTTCTATCTTATGTTCAAATTCCTTTACAATTCTWTCTATCTTTTCGTTATACCCTCGATGCAAAGATTCATTACATTTCTCATTAACATAMTTTTGAAGTTTATAGTTCTTTTCCAGCTCATCATACTTTGCTCGCAATTCTTGATTCTCTTTCAAAAGAATATCTGCCATTTTTAAAAATGATCAGTTAAGGATCTATGCAGTGAAATCAGATAAAAAAATACGAACAGTTAACCTCGAAAAGAACCGAAAAACACAAACACTGAAAAACTCACGCACAAACAAATGTACAATGATCCAAAGAAAAATCTAAACACAAACAATCCTAAGAAACTATAAACAGTCCAAAAAAAATATCCAWGTCCAAAAATATGAGTCTAAGTCCAAATCACACCGATCCAAGCCCAAATACAATACAGATATTACACTAAAAAAATGATCTATCTGCTCTCTGAAGTGTATTCAAAAATCCACTTGAATGCTGTGTGCTTCTGTRAAGTTGAACTTAGTCCCCGAAAGCAAAACCAAATCAAYAGTCTTTCAAATCTGTTAAACTGTCCAAAACCAATCCTAACTATGCTTGAAAAACTTTCTTTTCCGCTGTCGACTGCAGTCTTCACACCAACAGATTTTAACAGATTCCTGCACCAAAATTGACAGTCAAGTCTATACTAAGTAATTACAAAATCTCCATAGACAGCAGATTTAGACTACAAACATGCAACTGAATCAGTTCAATGAACAATTGATATATAAAACCTGTAGTTGTGAACCTGCTGTTTTTAAAACCTTTTAAACAGAAACCTGCTGTTTCTTTCTTCTTGTTGCTGACAAAACAGTTTTAAAACAGCAAGAATGTGTTACTGTTTTCTTAAAACTGCTGTTACTGTTGTTTGCTTAAAACTGCACACAAATGCTTTGTTGCTGCTTTTCTTGTTCACACCAACTTTTTGCTGCTGTTTTCTCCCTCTCCACACCAATACAGCACAGCTTTGCTGTTTTGATGCTTTTAAACTTGCTATGTTCTTCACAGACCTGCTACTGGCTGTCAAAAACAGACCTGCACTTGAGCGACAAACTGCACTTAAAGTGTCAATTACGCAATTAAGCAATTAAGAAATATGAACATGTCATCAAAGAACCAAGCTAAATCTGCTGTCAAGACTTGCAAGCTGTTGCTGCTGTTGTTCTGTGAAGCTATGCAGACAACTTCTATTACGAAATAGTTGCTGCTGTTTCAAACCAGCCAAGTGAAGATTTCAAATCGATCTGCTGTTTGCTGTTTTGTGTATGCTGTTGCTGTCAATGTTGCACTACCTGCTGCTGTTAAACTTGTTTCTTGTCAAAATGTAGTTGCTGTCAAACTGCAATGCATAAAACAGATGAAGCTGTCAAGATGAAGAAACCTGCACACTGAATACACATCACTCAGCAGCACACAAATTTGTCTATATCTAATCACAACAACAAGTCTGCGATTATGAACTTGCTGTTACACTAAACACATTCCAAAAAAAAACTTTGCTGCTGCTGTTTTGTTTTCATTGTGAGATATTGATGAGATATTGCTGCTGTCAAATCTGCCTAGCTGCTGTTAACTACTGCAAACCAGGAACAACGAATCTATCACCTACAAACAAGATTAAGCTGTTGTTTCAGTCTGCAAAGTGAAACAGTTGCTGTTACACTTTCTTTTTCTGTTGCTGTCTTCTTCTTGTTTCAATTAACAGGCTGTACTGCTGCTGTTCTGTTTGTTGCTGCTGCTTCAACACAGCACAGATCAAAACCTGTTAAACACTTTTTGTTTCAAAACTGTGAACTGTTACTGCTGTGAACCTGTCACTAAGAACAAACAAATCACAAACACAAAAACTGACCCTGTAACAAGTGAATCTTTTACCGACACTGTTCACAAACACAGCAAGTGAAGCTGCTGCACACTGCTCACAAAACAACTAATGTTGTTTTGAACAGCAAAACAACACTACAAACTGCTTAAAAAAATCTATTGATGTCCTCTTGTTCACACACTGTTTCTGTGACCTACTGC
Source organism: Cynara cardunculus var. scolymus (assembly GCF_001531365.2). Taxonomy (NCBI): domain Eukaryota; kingdom Viridiplantae; phylum Streptophyta; class Magnoliopsida; order Asterales; family Asteraceae; genus Cynara; species Cynara cardunculus. The sequence continues at coordinate 2,634 of NW_020201611.1, forward strand.
ACGATATGTTTTAAACTGTTTCTTGCTACTGTTGCTGTCACCTGCACACTTCTGCTGCTGCTGTTCTTTGCTCAAAAACCAATAAGACTAATATACCTTCAAATCTGCTATCAAAACCTGTTATTGCTTACACTAAGCTGTCAAAATAAACAGTCTACTGTCACTTGAATCATCTCCACACCAACAGCTTTCGATTTTAAACTCAACAACAACAACCTGTTGCTGCTGTTAATACTTGTTGTTCTGTTGTTGCTGTTGTTAAACAGTTGCTATGTTCATGTTCTTAAAAAAAACAGCTTAAAAACAGCAACTTAAAACTTCAAAACAGCAAAACCTTCAAAACAGTGAAATTGATGCTGAAACCTGTCCTGTTGTTGCTTCTGCTCAAAATCCCGAAGTCCTTCTTTCCAAGATTGTGTGATAAACAGTCCTATGAACCAGTCCTCAAATATATTCCAGAACATTAAAATCAAAACAGCAACGTAAAACCACAACAATTTCAAAACAAGAAGTTCAATATCATTGTAAAGTGCCTGTGTAGCTAAATGAGTTTCAAATTTCTTCTTGGCTTTCAAGAAATTTCCAAATCAGATGAATTACAAATTGTATTATTGAATACCAAACATCAAATCCAGACAAGCTTTCTGTTGTGCGATAAACCACATAAACTGATGATCAACTTAAAAAAAAACAGATTATACAGATCAATTTACTTTGAGCGATTAAGAAACCGGTGAAATTGATTGAGCGGTTTAATAAACCGGATAACTTGATGCACAAAAGTTCATCCTAAAAAGTTCACAAGTCCGCTCAAAATTGAAAGCTAAAACTGACCTGATTTGAACGAATCCGATGAAATAGTGTGAGGTTTAGTGTAAACCGCTCAAAGTTGTGAAGAATCCGCTCAAATGGTGACCGGTGTAGATGAATACCGATCAAAGCGTGTCCGGTATAGATGATTATAGGATGAACACCGCTCAAAAATTAAACCTAAAAAAAAATCAACTTACCTGCAATCGTCCGGTGTACCTCTCCGTTCAAGGAATCCGATTAAGCAGTCTCCGGTGTTCTTCTTATCCGCTTAAGCTTCACACGGTTTATATGAATACCGCTTGTCTTCTAATCAAATTAACACACGGTTTACATTGAAACACAACTTGAATTCTTGAAGATATACCGTTCAAAAAAATGGGCCAGGGAAATGGGCTTAAAAAAAATGACTTGGGCTTTAAAAAAATCAGGCGGATTAACAAAAAGTAAAGAAAACAAAATTAAAACCAGATCAAACACTATCAAAAACACAAAAACAAAAAAAAATTTGACAAAAATTGGATCAAAAACACTGGTTTACAAAAAAAAATTAAGAACACAAAAAAAATTTAAAACACAAAAATCCGATTGAATCTTGATAAAAGTTGACCAAATCACAAAAATTTGTGAATAACAAAGTTTCACAATGCAATTTCGAGCATTTTGATCATTTTATAACATGAAAACACAAGATTTTTATGATAAAATCGGATCAAAATCAACAAAAAAAT
>NW_020201611.1:4469-7977 GCF_001531365.2 Cynara cardunculus var. scolymus
AATTATAGACTAAAATTAATCTTTCAAGACGAATACAATTAATACTGATTTCTCAGTCCTAACAGTTTTGAACCATTCTGTTTACATAGTGTTGTTATGGAGTGTGCATGAATCAAAGTGTTAATGATGATGAAAACATGGAGGAAGATTTAGAAGGTACATACCATGTTGCAATATTTACGTTTTAATTAAGATAACAAATATATGTTTAAACATAAATGTCATCAGTTTATATTTATTTAATAAGATACACACTACGCAGGGGTTGATTTTAGAAGCAACAAGAATAHTGTGACGATGCGGGAATACTATTGTTATAAGTTCCAGATTTGTTCGAACGACAATGTGCTTCTATTGGGGGGAAGGTTGTTACAACAGTTCGTGGTAGATATCTACATCAAGATTGAGACTTCCCGTTTGGATTTTTGTCAGAAAAACCAAGCCAAAATAAGAGCAGATTTATACCAAGGWGTTGTGGATTGCGTCAATGCCGGTGAGGTGATGCCCAGTAGAATCGGACAACGGGTTGTGTTGCCTGCAAGTTTCATCRGAGGACCACGTGACATGCGACTATGATTTCTTGATGCCATGACTTTAGTGAAAGATGATGGGAAGCCCGATATATTCCTTACAATGACGTGCAATCCGACGTGGCCTGAAATCCTTAGAGAGCTTTTGCCGGGTCAGACCGCACCCGATCGGCCAGACCTTGTCGCAAGAGTTTTTCGTGCGAAACTAGAGGATATGAAAGACCAACTCTTCAAAAAGCASATCCTCGGTAAATTCGGGGCATATGTTTATGTCATCGAGTTTCAAAAGCGTGGTTTGCCGCATGCCCATTTTCTTCTGATAATGACACCCGAACACAAAATGACCAATCCAGATCATTACGACAAGAGTGTRTGTGCTGAAATTCCGGACCCAACCAGGTATCCCCAAATGCACGAACTGGTCGTCCAACACATGATGCATGGTCCTTGCGGTCATTTACGACCGTCCAGTCCTTGTATGCAAGGTGAGCCGAAAAAATGTCATTTCAGATATCCCAAACAGTTCAACGACAAGACGATGCAAGCTGAGGACTCATATCCATTATATCGACGGAGAAACAGTGGAATTAATGTGAATGTACGAGGCAACATCCTGGATAATAGATGGGTGGTCCCATATAACCCGAAGCTATTAATGATGTTCAATTGTCATATSAATGTTGAGGCTTGCTCGAGTATAACATCTATGAAGTATGTCTTCAAGTATGTTTACAAGGGTCACGACAAACAAGTTGTTCATATCGATTCARAGGAAGAAAGGGTCGTTATTAACGAAATTAGAAGGTTCCAAGATGCACGTTATGTCTCCCCTCCTGAGGTTATATGGCGGATTTTTAGCTTCACATTTTCTCAAATGCACCCTTACGTGATGGCATTGCAACTCCATCTCCCTAACAAACAGATGGTTAGGTTTAGAAATGATGATATAATGACAGATATTGTCGATAGTGAGAGAGATAAGCGAACGATGCTGACTGCATTTTTTGATAGGAATAGAACAGACATGAGTGCAAGACAATATTTGTACAAAGACTTTCCAAAACACTACACGTGGAATTGGAGCACACATTGATGGAATCCCCGGCAAAGAGGATCAATGAAAGGCCGACTTGTGTCTGCAAATCCAGCTGAAGGAGAGCGGTTCTACCTATGCCTACTTTTGTCTCATGTTACTGGGCCTACTTGCTTTGAAGATCTATATAGTTTTAACGGCTTACTGCACCCTACATTTCGCAAAGCATATCTTGAGAGAGGGTTAATAGARAACGATGACAACTTATCCCAATGTCTTGGAGAGGCCTCCTTATTTCAATTTCCGGCTGCTCTTAGGAGGTTATTTGCCACGATGTTGATTTATTGTGAGCCAGGAGATGTTCGCAAATTATGGGATGACCACTATGATTCACTCTCTGAAGATTATACGCGACAATGTGAAAGTGCTAATCGAGTCCGTAATATGGTTCTAACTAATATCCTCGTTTTTTTACAATCTATGGGTAAGAGTCTTGATGATTTCGATCTTCCAGTGGTTGATGCAAATTCAAATTTTCAATCTGGAGAATTTCGTGAGGTACAAGAGGAATGCTTTATAGTTGTGGAAGATGAACACTTGCATGCCTGAGACTCTCTGAATTCCGACCAGAAATATGCATATGATGAGATCATGAGGCACGTAGACGAGGATTGTCGAGGAGTGTTCTTTATAGATGGTCCGGGTGGAACCAGGAAGACTTTTTGTACAAAGCTTTGCTTGCCGACATCCGTTCACGTGGTCTTATTGCTCTCGCAACTGCTTCATCGGGTGTTGCTGCCAATAATATGCCTGGAGGGAGAACATCTCACTCTAGATTCAAAATTCCTCTGAACCTTGATAATAACTCGATGTGCAACATAAGAAAACGGAGTGGGGCTGCTAAATTGATTCGAGATGCAAAAATAATCATCTAGGACGAAGCGTCGATGGCAAAGAGGCAGGCGGTGGAGGCGCTCGATCGAACAATGTGAGACATCATAGGGGTGGCACTCCCATTCGGTGGAAAGATAATGGTTTTGGGTGGTGATTTTAGACAAGTATTACCGGTCGTGAGGCGTGGAACCCGAGCACAGATTGTAGATTCTAGCTTGCGGATGTCACCTCTTTGGGTAACGATTATAAAGATACGGCTAACGCTCAATATGAGAGCACGCACTGATCCATGGTTTTTGGAATTTTTACTAAGAGTCGGTGATGGAGATGAAGAAGCGGTGGACGAAAGCTTTAWTCGCATACCGGATGACATGACCATTCCCTATGCTGATAAAGGTAAGTCAAAAGATGCGTTGATTGACGCGATCTTTCCATCTCTGCAAATCAACGGGGCTAATTCAGATTATATCATTTCAAGGGCGATATTGTCAACTAAAAACGTGAATGTCGACGAGATTAATGATCAGTTGATCGACAAGTTTTCTGGAGATGAAAAAATATACTACAGCTTCGACGAAGCAGAAGATGATAAGAACAACATCTATCCGATGGAGTTCTTAAATTCTTTAACTGTTAGTGGTTTGCCTCCTCATTACCTTCGTCTCAATATTGGATGCCCAATAATACTGTTACGAAATATTGATCCCTCGAATGGATTGTGTAATGGAAGTAGATTGATATGCAGAGGCTTTCAACAGAACGTCATCGATGCAGAAATAGCTGTTGRTCAGCATGCTGGAAAGAGAGTATTTCTTCCGAGAATTCCCTTATGTCCGTCTGAAGACAACATGTTCCCGTTTAAGCTGAAGAGAAAACAGTTTCCAATTCGGCTTAGCTTTTCTATGACAATCAATAAAGCTCAACGCCAAACAATTCCGAATGTAGGTGTTTATCTACCGGAATCAGTTTTCTCACATGGGCAACTTTACGTGGCGTTGTCCAGAGGGATATCACAGGGGAATACGAAGGTGTTAGTGAAGCCTGTTAAAAA
>NW_020201611.1:8297-27838 GCF_001531365.2 Cynara cardunculus var. scolymus
TAGATGGTTTCAGAAACCCGACATATATGCAATTTTCTTTTCATTTGATCTTGCTAACAAACAAAATTGACCTTCAACTTTATATATTAGTTGACTTGTAAAATAACCACATAAACTCATAATTCAAAGCCAAACTAATGTTTTCGAATTGTGATTTACCCGCGCTGCATCGTGCGGGTACACCACTAGTATATATATATATATATATATATATACATATATATATATATATATATATCGCGCGGGTACACCACTTATATATATATATATATAAAGATATTTGTGAATGAACTATTTAAGACAAATACATATATATTTCTGAAGAAGATGATAAATTACAAATCACAAATATGTACCTATATACAAGACATGAACCGACACCATCAAACAATGTGATGGTTCGACCCTCAACCACCTATAACTGCTAATTACCATCGGTGTTGATGTGTCACATGACACATGTATTTAATTACATAACAATACTAAAATATTAGTAATTAAATGTCTAATACTTAACAAATGATAATGATATTTAATTTCCAACATTTTTATATTTAATGAACATAAGGCTGCCTATAAAAATCATGAATTTATATTAAACATTCTAACAACCTTTTAAAGGTTCATTGTGTATTGATTATGCAGATGCATCATCCCATTCCCAAAGGTTTAGAAATTTCTAAATCCATATAAATCGATTGCTTCGCTCACTACATGCATTAAAAAACGTAAAACTAGTTACCCAACATTTACATCAATAAAATCATTACTTGGTTAAAGTGGGTGCTTCACTCACGGCATGCATAAAAAACGTTTTAAAAAAGCTAGCAAATGAAAAAGTAAGGAAATAACTTTTAAGATGAACACACACACATATAGATACATAGAATTCTATATATATATCTATGAGGTCGAGTATGGATTTCTGTTTACTCACTTTAAATTGAGTATCCGTTTCCCTCCTTTTGTTGCTAGGATTGGAAATCCAGTATTTTACATATCCATACGATATGATTGAGATAAACAAAGAGGATCCCAAAAGTCTCCATGCATGATAAAGAACAAACTAGCTACCAAAAAGAAGCCAAAACACACAAGATCCGGAAACCAAACCATAACTGACCCCATATACAACGGACTATGTTATGTGAGGGTTTCACTTAGGGAATGGAAAAGAAAAAGGAGCTGGCAATGCATGAATCAGACTAGAGAGATTCTTAATCATCTGTTAGACCCCATAATTCTTATATGCAAAAGTAATGAAGAAAACAAGTGATGAAGAACCAGAAGGCCGATGGAAGACTGCCAAGCAAAATAGCTAAGTGTTCAATACAACCAGAGGGTCGATGAATCGACCAGAGATGTGATGGATCGAGCATCTTCATAGCCCCTCTGGTTACCAACACTTGGAGTTTTCTACTATAGTTCAACCAGAGGCATGCGATGAAGATATGAAGATAAGGTTGAATAACGCCCCATGGAAGACAACTGGCGATGACTAATCGACAGCTGGATTCTACAAAGTTTACCTTGTTTTGTTTATTATCCATGTTTAGATAAGCTTTATCTTTACTAGAAGATTAGCTAGATAGTCTCTTTAGATAGTTATCTTAAATTAGCTCTCTAGTATAAATAGGTGATTAGGCCTATTGTAATCTTTGATGTTTTTTACAATCATTGAAATAAAAGTGAATCCTTTGACACTCAAGTATATTCTTCGAATGTTCATCTTTTGTTCTTGAGTGTTCATCATTTTATTCATCCAAACTATATAATTAGGTTATTCTTAAATTAATTATAAGTGTTATTGACAGACCTGGGATCAACAATTGGTATCAGAGCCAATTGATTGTTCTTTAATCAAAACGATCATCAAAAACTCTCAATTCGCCTTTTTCACTCTTTTTAAGTTTCATAAAAATCTTCTCTAAAAAGCGTAATTCTTCCCTTCCAAATCTTCAATGGTCAACTGGAATTCTGCTTATAGTGTTGGTTCCCTCACCAAACCACCAACTCTTCAAAGAGAAGAGTATCCGCAATGGAGGATAAGAATGGTAAATTTCTGGAAGGGATGGATAGAAATCTTCTGCGATCTGTCATGGAGGGACCCTACATACCACAGACTCTTGTTCCAAGAGTCCCAGAAACGAGCACCACAGGAGAAATACCATCCTACTACATGCCCAAGGATGAGAATAATTGGGATGAAGATGATATGGAGCACGTAGAAACTGACAAGAAGGCCAAAAGATTAATTATCATGGCCATTCCCAATAAAATCTTCCAATCCCTCGATGCATGCACCACATCAAAAGAACTATGGGATGAGCTGGCAAGTCAATTGGAAGGAGAAGCAAAAGCGAAGAAAAATCATAGAGCTCAATGTCTCAACGAATATACCAACTTCAAGGCTCTTCCTGATGAACCGATTCAGAAGACGTACGATCGTTTCAACACATTGATCAATCAATGTCGATGAAACGACATCTCCAGGATGAAGGAAGAAAATAATGTGTTATTCTTTAAAAGTCTCGGCCATGAGTGGACACAGCTGTCGATGTCCCTCCAAGCAAATCAGGACTTAGACAACTCGTCACTTCATGACGTCTATGGAACACTGGCTGCACAAGAGAATGATATAATGAAGAGAAAATTATCCATCGGTAGACCCATTGCTATTGCTACAGAAGAAAAGGATGTTTCAAGGACTTCCACCAGAGACCACAGGAGAAAAGGTAAAAAGGCACTGGTAGTGGAATCAGATTCGGAAGACGAGACATCCGAATCCGATGATGATCTCAAAACCTTCGCCAAATCTCTGGCCTTGATAACAAAACAATTCCAGAGGAAGTTCATCAAAAAGCCATTTGAGCGAAGAGACTCCAGAAGGGATAAGTTCCAGCCCACCTATGAAAAGAAGCCGACAAAGTTCCATCAGAGGGAAGACAGAAGAGAAGGAAGAGAAGATAGAGAGGATAGAAGAGAGAAAAAGAGAGAAGACAGAGATGAAAGGAAGAATGACCTTTGTTGCTTCAGATGCGGAATAATCGGTCATTTTTCAAAAGAATGCAGAGGACGTCTGGTGAAGGATACGGACTATTACAAGAACAAGTACAAATACAATCCTAAACAGCGAAGCTTGATGGCTGAAAAAGAAAATTGGGTGTCTGATTCTTCGTCTGATGAAGAAGACAAGGCACTCATCTGTCTCATGGCCACGTCCAATGCAGAATCCGCCTCTGATTCTGATGAACATGTATGTGAGTCTTCTATCGATGAAACCAACTCTGCTCCATCAGAGCTAGAGTTAAGGGTGATGAAACTTTCAGAGGATTTCTTAAAACTTAAGGAAAAATTAAATTTTGAAAAATCTGAAAGAATTAAAGCGGAAAAAGAAGTCAGTTTCTACAAAAGAGAGACTGATCTTCTAACTGAAGAAAAAGCTGAACTAGTCAAGGAAAAGACTCGCATAGCCTCTCTTAAAAAATTAGAGGAAGAAAATCTTCTGGATTTGAAGAAGAAAATATCTAAGGACTTAGAAAAGAAGGCAAAGGCCTTAAAAGAATCCAAGGCAGAGAGGCTCAACTCAATTGCTCTCAAAGATTTCTTTCAAAAAGAAAGGGAGATTCTTCATCAGAAGCTTCAAACCAATGAACTTCTGATGAAAAAGTATAAAGATGCACAAGATGTCTTTGAAAAACTTAACGAACAAAAGGACACTCAAGGGATTGGATTCAATGAATTGGACTCCTTCATTGAAACAAAGAAATCCACCCTTGAATCCACTTTCAAACTTGGATGCATTCAAAAACATGACTTTTTCCCTAAACGCAAGGCAAACTTCAAAAGGGTTAAAGTCGATGGAAAATTGTCCTTTTAAGACAGGATTTTGAAAATGTGGTGTACGAGAACAACACATGTAAGAATTCTGATGAAGGGAACGATGCCTCCACACCAGAGACCGATGGAAATCCCATGGTTAAACCAAAGTCTCTGGTTATTGATCCCACTTCATCAGCAAGTGCTGTTGATGAAAAAGAGAATCCAAGTAAGGAACCATCATTTGATGAATCTATGAACCATCCAAGTAATATCGGAAGTTCATCTAAGTCAGAAGCGATGGAACCCTCAACAGATCACTCTGAAGCATCAACCTCTGAACTCACACCTCCCACAAACATCCATGATAATTTTGATTTCGAGAAATCAACGAGAGACTTTCTTGACTCTTTATCTAAAGAAGAAATAATCTGCAAATCACCAGAGGTCATTGAGGATAAGAAGTCTCAAAACTTCAAACCCTCAGTGAATTCTGATGTTCCAGCATCTATAAAAACCTCAGATAAAGGAAAAGAAAAACTGAGTAACACCAAGACTGCCAAAGATACCCCACAAGGCCCTAGTACCTCATCTAAGTTCATTAAGTTTACTCGCGCGTAAAAACAGAAGTGGCCTGCCTCTGAAACTTCTAACCACCACCTTTCCTCTTATTCAGCTAAAGAAAAGCAGTCCTTCCTCTGGAAGTGAAGACCAAGCCTTCCATAAATAAAAAATCTAAATTAGATAGGAAGTTTGTAAAAACCACCAATGCTAGGACAAAATTTTTATCCCCTGCATTTACTTCTTCATTTTCATCGAATAAAAAGAAAGTTAGACATTCATGTCCTAAAAATCTTAATCGCCAATGTCTAGCTCTTTTACAAAAGCTGAGGAACCACATGTTAACTCATCGATGCATATTTTCCAAACACGTCTATCGCTATAAGGTACAAACCAATGAAAACGTGAAAAAGCCCAAGACTAAGGGCAAGGGAAATGCAAACAGACCCAAGCTTGTAAAGGCTAAGGGAAATGAAAATCAGCACACTCCCAAGAGGGCTGATGAAAAGAGAAAGGTCATATGTCCGACTAACCAACGTGGACCCATTATAAAATGGGTACCTAAATACCCTTAACTTGTCTTGTAGGGCCAACATGTGAAACCATGGTACATGGATTCAGGTTGCTCCAAGCACATGACTAGTGATAAAAGTCAGTTGTCCTCCTTCATCGAAAAATCTGGAGGCTCTGTCACTTTTGGAGACAACATCAAGGGTACCATCAAGGGATACGACACCCTCATTAACGGGAACATCTCCATCAGCAAAGTGGCTTATGTTGAAGGTCTGAAGCATAACTTACTAAGCATAAGCCAATTCTGCGACAAGGGTCTTGAAGTCAGATTTCACAAAGGTTTCTGCATCATCGAAACACAACCCGGCCAAACTATCATCAAGGCAAAGAGAGAAGGGAATCGCTATCTTCTGGATTTTCAATCCTCTGTAGGACAAGACACCCTCTGCCTTGTATCCCATAAGAGCGATGAAAATTGGCTATGGCATCAGAAGTTCTCTCATTTGAACTTTGACGTTCTAAGAAAGCTAGCCAAATAGAAGCTGGTCAAGGGGATTCTGGATCTTAACTTCGAAAATGATCATCTGTGCTCAGCCTGCGAAATGGGAAAGGTGAAACGAGCCTCCCATAAAACAAAGTTAGAAACCTCCTACACCAAGCCCTTGGATATGATTCACATCGATCTCTGTGGGTCCCATCTCTACTCAAAGCCTCTCTGGAAAGAAGTACATCTTGGTACTAGTTGACGAATACTCCAGATACATATGGGTTGAGTTTGTAAAGAAAAAATCAGATGTTCCTGAACTTCTCATCGGGGTGATGAAAAGGCTCCAAGTCCTTCTACAACGCAAACTCATAAAAGTTAGAAGCGACAATGGGACTGAATTCAGAAATGCCATAATTGATGAATACCTCATCAACGAAGGTATTTCCCAAAACTTTTCAGCAGCCAGAACTCCACAACAGAATGGGGTAGTGGAACGAAGGAACAGAACCCTCATGGAAGCAGCAAGGACCATGCTTGCTTCATCAGAGTTACCCATCACCTTCTGGGCTGAAGCTATCTCCACCACATGCTTCACCCAGAACCAATCAATCATCTACAAAAGGCACAAGAAGACACCCTATGAACTCATCAATCAAAGAAGACCAAATGTCAAATATTTCCATGTATTTGAGTGCAAATGCTTTGTACTCAATGATAGGGAATATCTTGGCAAGTTCGACAAGAAGGCTGATGAAGGGATCTTTCTGGGCTATTCTCAAACCGCCAAGGCCTATAGAGTCTACATCAAACAGACAAAGATCGTTATCGAAAGCATCAATGTGTCCTTTGATGATTCCATACCAATGACTTCTGGAGACAGCAGTTCAGGACTCGGACTTCAACAGAGAGCCTCTAATTCATCACTCGCCAAACCAAATGAATCAGAGTTAGCTCATTTATTTGAAGACATCTTCGAAGATGAAGTAATCTCTGGAAATGCACCCACTGCTAAAATCCCTTCCAGAGCCGATGAAGAACATGAAATCTTCAATGCTGAAGGCACAACTCTTTCTGAAACTCATGTTACTTCACCTTCTACTTTTAATCTCTTCGAGGGGGAGCAAGCAGTTCCATCAGTTGATGAAGAACTGCATCCTATTGCTCCAAAACCCCAATCTTGTACTAAATGGACAAAAGACCATCCACAACACCAAATCATTGATGATCCAACATCTGGTGTCAAGACGAGATCCACAACAGCAAATGAATTCCTCTTCGCCAACTTTCTGAACATGATTGAATCGAAGACCCAAATTGGCTAGATGCAATGCAAGAAAAACTACTCCAATTTGAAAAAAACAAAGTGTGGTCCCTCATGCCTCTACCCAAAGGGAAGACCACCATAGGAACCAAATGGGTCTTCAAAAACAAGAAGGACGAAGATGGCATAGTCATAAGGAACAAGACCAAGCTTGTTGCCAAGGGCTACTCCCAGGAAGAAGGGATTGACTACGATGAGACATTTGCTCTCATCGCAAGACTTGAAGCCATCAGGATATTCCTAGCTTATGCAACACACAAAGGCTTCAAGGTCTATCTGATGGATGTCAAGTCTGCCTTCCTCAACGGTAAGCTTCAAGAAGAAGTATACCTGTAGCAAGCACCCAAGGCCTGGTATGAAACTCTCTCCACCTTCCTCATTGACAATGGATTCGAGAAAGGTACAATCGATACAACTCTCTTTCTCAAGAAGCATAGAGGTAACATTCTACTTATGCAAATATATGTGGATGATATCATATTTGGCTCTACTAATGCAAAATTTTGCAAAAAATTCTCAGAGCTGATGAAAAGCAAATTTGAGATGAGTACGATGGTAGAACTTAGTTTCTTCCTTGGTCTTCAAATAAAACAAACTCCAGAATGGACTTTCATCAATCAGTCCAAGTATGTGACTGACCTTTTGAAGAAATACTGTCTCTCAAATTCATCATCGATGAGAACACCTATGGCTACAGGAGCTAAGTTGTTTGCTGATCCATCAGGAAAATCTGTGGATGTCACAACCTACAAAGGCATGATTGGATCACCCTTGTATCTACCTGCTAGTAGACGAGATAATATGTTTGCTACATGTCTTTGTGCAAGGTATCAAGCTAATCCTAAGGAATCTCATCTTTCTGCAGTCAAGAGGATCTTTAGATATCTCAAGGGAACCCCTTCATTGGGTCTCTGGTATCCAAAGAACTCTAACTTTGATCTAATAGCCTTCACAGATGAAGATCATGCAGGTTGCAAGCTTGATAGAAAGAGCACGTTTCGAGGCTGTCAACTCTTGGGGAACAAGCTGGTAAGTTGGACATCCAGAAAACAGAATTGTGTTTCAATCTCTACAATAGAAACAAAATTGTTCACAAGTCCAAACGATTCCCATCCTCTGTGACTCCAAGAGTGCCATAGCCATCTCCGCAAATCCTGTGCAGCATTCCAAGACCAAACACATTGATGTAAGGTACCACTTTCTGAAAGACAATGTCAAGAAAGGTACAATAGAGATGTACTTTGTTCCTACAGAGATTCAACTTGCTGACATTTTCACAAAAGCTTTTTATGAGAAAAGATTTTCATTTCTTGTCATCAAGATGGGTATGCTGAATCTCACCACTTAGAGCCTCTGGTTCTAAAGACTAGAGCATCTGGTTCTAAAGACCAGAGCCTCTAGCCAATTAGAAATACTTGTTTAAATTTTGGCTAAACTTTTTCATCGCCTTTGGAACCAGAGCCCCTCTGGTCCAAAACAAATACTTTATGATTTTTTCTCTAAGTACTTCCTTTTAAACTAGAGCCTCTGGATTCCAATCCTTTAAGACCAGAGCCTCTTTGGTTACAAAATTGGTCTCCTTTATACTTTCATACATATAACTTAGTCATATTACATCATTTATGTAACCAGAGCCTCTGGTTACAAAGACCAGAGCTTCTGGTTTCCAAGTCCTTTGCGACCAGAGCCCCTCTGGTCCAAATTGGACTTCTCACACACCTTTTTCTTACATACTTTCATTATTTTTACATATCCTTCACAACCAGAGCCTCTAGCTCTAAAGACCAGAGCCTCTGGATTCAAAGTCTTTGGAATCAAAGCCCTCTAGTCCCAAAGGCCCATCCTTTTCATATCCATTTACATAAACTTATCTAAATTCCATATATGTTTCCATTATCATTCACAACCAGAGCCTCTGGTTGTATAGACCAGAGCCTCTGGTCATCAAATTAAACCTCCTTATTAATCTTAGGAGGAGTTTTTAACTAAATACATATCCCCATGCATCATTTGAGGAGGAGTTTTGTATTCATCATCATGCACACATTGCACAAAATATGCATTTTCCAACCTAGAGCCTCTGGTTTCATCTATACATGTCACACCCTGTTAAAGTGGAAACACGAGATGAAACAGGTAAGCGAGTCACAACAACATATATTAAATAACACCATTCAAATTTTACAAGATTCGAATTTAACATCCTTAACTAAGTTGGAGATAGAATAAATCTTTACAAAAGTTTCAAAATGAACTTAATCTGTGTCGTCACATATATGCTCCAAAACATCATTTCTTGCTTATTTCCTGAAAAGCATGAAACATAAAACAACGTCAACTACAAAGAGTTGGTGAGTTCACAGATTTTCATATGCACAAAATTATTTTCAATGCATAAATCAATTCTTGCAAACTAATACATAAACTTGCACCCGATAAATGTAAATCTATAACGATGTTTAAAACTTGAGACGCTACTGAGCCTTTCCTGACCAATGTGCCCCATAATTTTACGAACTACCATAAAGTGGCCCGCGCTCACTAAGGTACCACGGTTCGTATCAGTACTACTTCAGCGGTGGCACGTTCGCGCACATAAGTAGACTATTAAACATAAGTAATGTGCACCCGTTTTTGGGTGCGACTGTCAACACAATAGAGGCTATCCACAATTACCACGGCCCGGGAACGTACCCGAGTTAACTAGTAGCGTTTACGGGAGGGGACTTTTTAAAACATATCCTTTCAAGTACATCAATTTACCATTTATACCATAGTGCAATACAGTCAATTTTTCATAACTTTTTAAAACAATTTTACAATGAACAATATAGTTTGCATAACTTCATGCTTTCCCCCAGTTTAAATAAACAAAAAGCAGTAAAAGTGGGGCCGTGAATACTCACAAGTTTGCTGATGAATATCCAAGAATTTGATGACGTTTGAAGCACTACACGTCCACCCTAACTTTCCTAAACAGTCCGAAATCCAATAATTAGATCACCTATCGGGTCTCGATAAAGATAAAGTCAAATTATATTTTGTGTAATGCCAATGATTTTTTATGAATTAAAGTTGATACTTATATCATTTGCTCTAAAAATAGTCCAGAAATTATACATTTTAAAATCAAAGCCCTTTGCACATAGAGTTACCACTTGGACCGAATGCAAATTTTGTTTCTGGATTTTTGGTCTCCCAAATCGCTGTCAAAAGGAACCTTCCATAACTCTTATTGAGTCCAAATTTTTATGCCATCAAAAATAATGAGTTAAACAGATTTTTCCCAAATATCAAGAATTTTGGATGGGTTTAAGGCACTCATCATTACCCTACAACTTTGAGTGACACAGTCCTCAAGACAGATTGCACATTCTTCGAGTGACGGCCGTTTGGGGGGTCTAATGATTTTAAATTTATTTTAAAGCTAACACATAAGGCTAACTTCCAGAAAAAAGAATCACCCATGTTTATTGAGTTTTGAAGGAGATGTGACTGATTTAAAATGCATGCAAGATTCTGCCAGCATTGCTCTTTTTGCACCATAATCTTGTATCAAGAACTTGAAGGCTCAAAACTCAATATTTTATGAGTGAGACCAGATGCTTCAGAAAGATAACTCATTAAAATAAGTTCTAAGAGAAAGATAGACCATTTTGGAGGAATATCCAAAGAGATATGGTCGTCCAAAATAGGTTTTACCTACTGTCAAGTGTGCTGATTGACACTTATTTTGTTTTGAACATTTGAAGGTTCAAAACTTACTCTTTTTATGTGATTCCAGTGGGGATAGAACCCTAACTCACTCAACTTCATTTTAAAAAAATAAACGTAGCATTTAGACTATTATTTTAGGAGAAATGGGCGACATAACTACTAGGTAGTAATCTGTCAGCTCCAAACAGCCCCTTTTATGGTCAAAAACCCACATGCAAGCACTTTTACCAATTTTTCTTGTGTTCCAATGTTTGTAGATCATAGATTATCATCATTTTGAGGACATTTTCAAGTCTTTGATGTATAATCTCTCATCTTAGATTCTCCAGAAAATTTGTTTACAAAAAGAAGAGAGAAGAAATGTGTATAAGATGAGAAATCATGTTGAAATACAAAGATAATGTAACTAATCCATTACCTTTGCTTGCTACTTCTTGAAGATTTAAAAGTTCTTCAAGATGATGGAATTTAAGATTGGTTTAAAGATGAATTCGGCTGGAATAGGAGTTTTTAGAGAGAGAGAGAGAGAAAAGGGATTATGTAAAATGAAGATGGAAATGAGATATTTCAAGAGATGTGATCTTTTTATATGAGGACTTAATCGAATGAGAGGGGCCAGCCCTTTTTAAGGCCCAAACCAAATCTTATATTATTATTATTATTATTATTATTATTATTTTATAAAATAAAGCCCATTTAAATCTGAGTATAAATACAATTTGAGAAATACTGATAAAAATATTAGCATTACATCAAAATTTGAAATTTTTGGTAAAATTATTTGGACATTCAAATGAGATATTTTAATTTGGACTTTATAATATCAAATTTATTATATTTGGAGAATTTTTAATGTATTTGACATTACATAAGTTAACTTTATCAGTTACCCGTCGAAACAAGGTTTTTTAAACTATATTTTGGGAACTAAGCAAGATGAATTCCAATCAACATGACTAGATCCTAATAAAATGTCACAATACAGAGCCTCTGGATCACACAAATGCTATATAAATGATGAATCATCCCTTGCATTCAACCAGAGCCCCTCTGGTCCATCATCAAGGGTTTGTTTTTCCATCAAAGGATTTCCTATGCCTAACTAGAGCCTCTGGTTTGTCTATCCAGAGTCTCTTAGTCATAAAACCCAACATTCCATCGATGAACAAGGTCATCACTCTCAACCAGAGACCTCTGGTTCCCCCTCCAAAAAGTCATGACCAACCAAAGCACCTTTGGTTCCCCCTCCAAAAAGTCATGACCAACCAAAGCACCTCTGGTTCCATGACAAAATTATTTATACCCAAAAAACCCATCTTTAATTGAAAACCTTACAAAATAGCAGCTTTTGTGACTAAAAACTATACAACATGGGTTTTTAGAAGAGCAAAACTTCGTAATGAGTATTTATCTTACAATTAGATGGAATTTTACATATTAAATAATTTTTTTGGATTATTCTTCAAGAAATATTATTTGGGATAATTATTTAATTATCCCAAATCACCCAAACGTCATCCTACACACGCCTGACACCTTCAAAAGGTTGTTCCCTAGAAAACCCTTCATTTCTCAACCCTTCCACCCCAATCTGACACGTGTCCACCTGCATTAATGACACTATGAAGATATTACGACCCACGATCACCCTAACGATCACCTTTTTGCCAAACGTCCCTTTCAATCATTACTATCATTTAAATTAAAATACCCAAAAACCACCCTTTCCACTTCCCCACTTATAAATACTCGTCTTCCCCACCACTTACCTCTTTATACTGGCAAAGATGCAAGATCTTCTCGGAGAACCGTGGCATCATGGGGGACATTGATGCCCCAAATGACATGGTTTGTTTGGTGAAGATCTCCCGCGCAAAAGTTTCAAAAGTGTTATGTATCCCAACTCGCCAAGAACTCAACATCGAATACTACGCCGAGCCACCCACCAGTTCAGATATCCTACGGTTCATCAAGATGCTAGGTTACAACCGCGACCTACGAAATGCATCAAACTTCAAGAGGCAGTTCTTGCCTCCTATGTGGAACATATTCTTCTTGATCCTCAACTGACCCCTCACCTGCAAGCTCGGGAGAGCATGGATCAAGGGAACATTAACATTACGACAATAATGTATGGCCTTTTCTTAAACCTATCGCTGGATTACGCCCTTCTCATTTACAATGAGATCCATGCATTGGTGATCAAGAAGTGCAAGCTCATGACCACAGGAAAGCCACTCTCCTCTATTCTCTTCCCGCGGTTCCTTGCCTTATTTATAAGGGACGTGATGAGGAGACACAATCTACCAGTCGAAGAACCCTTCACGCAACAATACTTGATGAACGACCATCGCCCAACCATCTCGAAGGATGGTTACACGATAGAGAGGACCATCTCGAGGGCCATGCTCAGTGTTATACCAGAGATGTCTGAGATTAGAAGAATTATGAACGCTCTCTGTTGTTCCAAGAACCGTGGGCAGCTACCCAGAGCAAATAGAGTCGTCCTCCGATGCAAGCGAGGGAGCATAGGAGTAATCTTCATCGGATGATGAAGATGATAATGATGACACTCCTTACGCATCCCCGACCCTATAAACACAACTCCCGCACCCACCTAACAAAGGGCAACCACACATGCTACCCCTGGCGATCAAGGCCAAAGGGGTATTGAACAAGGAAGGCCCAGTCCAATCCTCACCCAAGCCAGCCATCCAGAAGCCACTCTTTAGGCCTGTGGAGACGAATTAGCTGAGGAACCACATCATCCATTGCCTCTCTCCCAACAGGGAGGCAATGAAGAAATAAGAGCCACATCGCCTCATGGCTAGCCACAACCCAACACACACACGGAAGCATTTGTTGCTTCTGACTTTGAAGTTCCCCAAGATCGTTCAGAGTGATCTCCCATTCATGCACGAGCCCCTTTGATACTTGATATAGCGAAGGGGACACACACCTACTTCTCTTACTCGGCTTCTGAATCCGAAGAAGAAGAAGTAGTTGTAGCAACATCAGGAGATAGCTCCTCATTAGAGTGCTATCGAGGACTCGATGGAAGTCCTTCATTGCCCACATTCTCACAAGGCAATGAAGGTGCCTCTAGAGCTGAGGCACAACCTGCAGCATCTGTTGCTGCAGGGGTTACCCCTGTAGCTGATCTTGTCACAAAGGCAGAGTTCCAGGCCTTTGTCAACTTGACTCAGCAGTCCTTGAATGACCTAAAACTCATCTTACAAAGGATTGTTGAAACCCCCCCATCCATCGATTTAACTATAACATACACTTTCGCAAATACATTGCAATTATCCCCTTTACACGTATTTATATGATCAAAACGTAAAATTTGGAAGCAAACCCGAATGCAATAGACTATATATGAAATAGTCGGAATCATTGTACGAGGCCCGGGGTAAAACAATTGGAAAGAAACGGGTCGAAAACATCAATATCTACGTTACGGATACATAAAAACTGACTTTTATTGGAAGATATTTTTGAAATATTTCTACTGTAAGTTGTAAATTATCTCTTTACGAACACGTGAGCGAAAACCACATAAAAAACGGAGGTCCGAGCGAAAAGTTATGCGATTTTTAGTGATTAGTGGTCAAACCRAGTTTTCAGCCGAGTCAACTCAGTCCCAACTCGTAAAAGTCGGTTATACATGTTATTTACCTTMTTTTTCACCCAAAMYAGAYTCTCATMTCCAAAACTTACTACCAAGGATGATTTTGGCTTCATAGGGTTGAATCAAGGTTGTTTCAAAGGGTTTTGCTTATTTTTATGCCAAATTCATCCTCCAATTAAGGTATAACTATTTCATTGGTTAATCTCTTGATTTGAAGCTAGTTAGAGAAAAAATCAATGAAACCTAATCTGAGTTATATTAGTAATATGTTGTATTTAGATTGGTTATAGCCTAACTAAGTTGTTATGATGCTTGATTGATGATTTGGAGMTTTCRAAAATGAAGAACATAGGTTGAACTTTGATTTTCTTCATTAATGGCTATTTTGGTGAAATTCTTGAGTATTGATCTTGTAATCAATAATATAAACATGGTTAGATGGTATTTTGATTGTTGAAATAAACATTGAATCCAAAATATGGATTTTAGCCTATTTAGTTGATGAATTTGACAGCACCAAATCTATCCGAGATGCTGTTTTGAATGTGCGATAACTTCTTAACCGTATCTCGGATTGCTACGATTCTGGACATTTTAGAAAGCTTATATGTAGATCTAAACCTGTCCTTTATTCACCTTTTAGAAATAAGGCTTCTAGGTTGGTTATAATTGCGTCTAAAACTGATAAAAAGTTGATTTTGAGCTGTGAATTATAGTGCCTAAAATGAGTTTAAATTAAGTTTGGTTAAGTTTTTGTTGTCGGATCTTTATGAAACTTTGGGTACATATTACAGGTGTTAAATAAGCTCACTTGGTCCTTCCAGAGTGACCGTTGGATGATGTTTAGATGTATATGGACATAGAGCCTAAGTTGGCTCGATTTTTGAGTATCGAAAAGCACTGTGAGTTTATGGGGCTACTTAACTTGCTATTTGCTAGACATGTGTTATCTATTTGCTACTTGCTTCCATACTCATCCATGTTATGTCTCTATCAATTTCAAGAGATTATTGGCTATAACACTCTGTCCTTCCATACATGCTACTCGGTGGTTACTTTGTGTTTTACCCGGGGAGGCATGCTTAAGCCCATATCAGCTGAGATTACTCGAGTATGGTGCGTATTTGACCGTGTTAGAGTCCGGTCATTTTCGCCGCTGTCCGGGATAGCTCGGGTGGGAAGATCATTCCACTGGCCGGGATAGCTCGGGTGGTATGATATCTATGATATATATATTGGTGTGCTTGCCACGACCGGGATAGCTCGATGGCAGCACATATCAATTATTGACTTTCACACAATCTATTTGTTGCATACTTTGATATTCAGATGTATGATTATCGAATGATGATTACTTATTACATGATTTACATCCTWCGTGATCATTGACTTCCATGGATTACATTTGTGAAGCTTTAGTAGTTAGTAGTTCCCGTTTACTCACTAAGCATTATGTGCTTACCCTTTTAGTTGTTCTCATTTTTACAGGTCGTGTAGATAAGGCAAAGAACAAGCTCGAGTAGATTGAGATCTTTGCTTTTGGTGCTTCCAGAAGCACGACTCTTTTGGTATTATATAGTTAGTCGAATATAACTATGGATTGTAAATTATTAGTCGTCTTTTGGTTGTAATTAAAGTATCTAGATAACGGGTAGCTAATGTCTTCTATCTTGTATATAGTTTAAACTTTATGCAAATCTATTAAGTTTATTTTGTCCGTTTTAGGATATTTTGGAAAACAGGTGCTTACGGAAACGTCCTGTAAACCAAGCGGATATTTCGAATTAGAAACTCGTAAATATTATATCCCGTTTCCTTTCTAAAGGTTTAAAAATATAACTTTTGGTGGTTTATTTATCATTTATAGAAATGAGGTATTACAAACCTTTTATCATTTATGTAAACCGGGTCTTTCAATTTGGTATCAGAGCGATGGTTTAAGTGAACTAGATACCAATGACGATATCTGGACTTAAACCTTGTGTCGGTATCATGTAGTAAGTATGTTTTGATTTAAACGGGATATGAACTTAGGAGAAACCTAGGTGGGAATTGGGAATTTGTTATAGGATTCTATTTAATGTTATGTATAYGTCGTAACTTTCAGAAAGATGGCCAACGGTGATGAAGCTAGTCACACCCCATCTAACGATAACGTAAGAGAAAATGCTCCACACCTGGAGATTTATGATGATGAGGCACCGATGTCTCCTCGAAGCAAATGTTTGATGCAACGTATGACTTTATTAATTCAGCAAACGTTAGCCCAACAACAACATGACGATAGAAAGTCTGAAAATGATAAAAGTAAAGGTAAGGAGAAAGAAAGGGCTGACACCTCAAAACCCAAAACCGACCGAGTCTCTTTTAAAACCTTTCGTGGTAGCGGTGCTACTGAGTTCTCTGGGGAGGTTGATCTATTGGAGGCACTTGAATGGATATTGAATACTGAGAAGGTCTTTTGTATCACCCGAGTGCTATGTGATGATAAAGTGAATTATGCCACGGCCATGTTCCAAAGTAGGGCCTTGATATGGTGCAATGCTACTTTTGCAGCTTTAGGTGAAACTGAAAAAAGAAGGTATGCCTTGGGAGTCTTTCAAAACTCGTTTTAACAAGCAGTATTGTCCAATTGATCTACAAAAACGATTGGAGAAGGAGTTTCTTGATCTTAATCTAGGAAATATGTCAGTGGTGGACTACGAGACCGAGTTCAATCATAAAGCATAGTTTGCCACACGTTTCTTGACTACAGAACAGGAACGTGTAGACCACTTTATAGACGGATTGGGATCAAAGATTCGAGATGTCGTCGCCAATCGTGATATTTCAGAGTTTGAGAAAGCGGTGGAATCTGCACGACGGCGTGAACACGATTTGACCCGCTTGGATCGTACTCCAGCTCCGCCAGCCAAGCGACCTCAAATTGAAGGTGCCATATCTGCACCAACACAACAATTTTCTAGGAATTTTAATCCGAGATACGCTCAATCCCAAGCTAGATCGCGACCTCAATCTTGGTCCCAAGCTTATAGCCTTCAGTCAAATGATCCTCCACCCWGTTCTGTTTGCGGTAAGGCTCATCGGGGCCGATGCAACACTGTTCGCCCTGAAGTTAGATGTCATGGTTGTGGTGAAGTTGGACACGTGAGACCGAACTGCCCGATGAGGGATATGACATGCTACTCATGTGGTGCTATAGGCCATCATCAAAGAGAATGCCCTCGATCTAAACCTGAGGAAAGTAAGGCTTTTGTTCGCTGACCTTCTACTAGTAGTGCTGTTCGTCAAAAGGACGAGGTACCGCGCGTCCAGGCCAGAGCTTTTCAAATCACTGTTGAGGAAGCTCGAGATAAACCGGATGTGGTTATGGGTATATTTCTCGTTAATTCTCATCCCGCTCATATCTTATTTGATTCTGGTGCTACTAATTCATTTGTTTCTCATACGTTTGCTCGATGTTTAAACTTTGTGCCATATGTGCTTGCTAAATCTTTTTACGTTGACACTACTGATGGCACATCTATGCTAGCTAATAATGTTTACAAAGATTGTGTGTTGCAATTAGATGAGCATGAGTTTTTCGTAGATCTTGTACCGATGGATATCCATAGCTTTGATATAATTATTGGTATGGATTGGTTGGCTAAGAATCGGGCTGATATTTTGTGTTTTCAACGCATAATCCGTATACCGAACTGTAATATTCGAGTTATAAGTTTTGAATTGAGATTTTGAAATTTATATATATATATTTAGAATTGTGTGAGTAAGGGGGTGTTAGCTGACTTTTGAAGTCGGCCATACACTTGCTATTTATAGCAAGTGTATGTAAAAAGGGAAGATATATTTTTGGCTTTTAGAAGTTATTCTGAAAATTTTGAGAGAGTGGAATCAGGCTCAAAACCCTTCATCAATTTTAAAAGTGAGTGTATATTGCTTTAAAGTATTGGTTATTACATCTTTTACTGCTAGAATCTGTTATTTATGAATTGCATTTCATAAATATTTAGTTAAGTGTTACACCGGACAAAGAATGTCCGGAGTTCTCCTTAAACCGGTCAAGAGGTGACCAGATTAACCCTAAATCGCTCAAGAGGTGACCGGATCTCAACTAAATCGGTCTAAGGTTGGACGATGTATTGTCCGGATTGTT
Organism: Cynara cardunculus var. scolymus; assembly: GCF_001531365.2. NCBI lineage: Eukaryota > Viridiplantae > Streptophyta > Magnoliopsida > Asterales > Asteraceae > Cynara > Cynara cardunculus. Next base: position 26,503 of record NW_020201611.1, read on the forward strand.
TTAAATCGGTTAAAGGTTGGACGATGTATTGTGCGGATTATTTTAAATCCGTTAAGTTGTTAGCGGGGTATAGTCCGGACTTGTTATCTGGACAAAGATATTGACTTAATTCTAAATGTTAACCGGACAAAGCTTAAACAAGGTGTTATCCGGATTGTTGACCGGAGATGATGGTTACTCTTGATATTCCAAGTGTTTGTCCGGATTTCGTATCCGGACAAGGCTGACCGGACTTCAAATCCGGATAATATGTTGAAATATTTTTTATGTAATGGCGGTGTAACCGCGAGAGAGATGTAATGGCAGTGTAACCGCGAAAGAGATGAAATGGCGGTGTAACCGCGAGAGAGATGAAATGGCGATGTAACCGCGAGAGAGATGTAATGGCGGTGTAACCGCGAGAGAGATGTAATGTGAAATATGAGTGGGATGAAGCACAAGCTCAGGCTTTTCAGTTATTGAAGGATAAGTTATGCAGTGCACCAATTCTATCTTTACCAGATGGAATGGAAGATTTTGTAGTTTATAGTGACGCATCAAAGATGGATTTGGGTTGTGTACTAATGCAACGTGGAAAGATAATAACTTATGCTTCTAGACAGTTAAAAGATCATGAAAGGCAGTATCCTACTCATGATATGGAATTGGCGGCAGTAGTGTTTGCTTTGAAGATTTGGAGRCATTATTTGTATGGAACGAAATGCCAAATCTTCACAGATCATAAGAGCTTACAACATTTGTTCCATCAGAAAGATCTGAATATGCGTCAGAGAAGATGGTTGGAATTGGTAAATGATTATGATTGTGAAATTTTATATCATCCAAGAAAGGCAAACGTAGTGGCTGATGCGTTAAGTCGACAAGAGAAACGTGCAACTATCAAAGCTTTAGCTTTACGAGTTGATTTATTACCCAATATTCAAGAAGAGTTACGAGAATTTCAACATGAGGCAATGAAGGAGGATAAGATCAAACAAGAAAGAATGGGTGGATTAATATCTGATTTGGTGAAAGATGATAAAGAATTTTGGAAATTCCAGAACAGAATTTGGGTACCATGCTATGGTGATCTCAGAAAATGTATTTTGGGTGAGGCTCGTAAGTCACGTTTTGCAATACATCCAGGTACAAATAAAATGTATCAGGATTTGAAGAAACACTATTGGTGGCCAGGTATGAAGAAAGATATTGCTAAATATGTTGAGCTATGCCTGACATGTCTTCAAGTAAAGATTGAACACCAGCGTCCTTATGGTAAGTTGCAATCTTTAGAAATTCCAGTTTGGAAGTGAGATCATATCACTATGGATTTCATAACCAAATTGCCGAGAACATC
>NW_020201611.1:28433-33971 GCF_001531365.2 Cynara cardunculus var. scolymus
CGATTGAATTTCAAGTGGGTGATAGAGTAATGTTGAAAGTATCACCTTGGAAAGGAGTGGTACGTTTTGGAAAAAGAGGAAAATTAAGTTCAAGATATATTGGACCATTCACTATTATTGGAAGGGTTGGGGAAGTAGCCTATAAACTAGAACTTCCTTTGGAATTAAGTGGAATTCATGACACATTTCATGTGTCAAATTTGAGGAAGTGTCTAATAAGTCCAGATGTGGCAGTACCATTACGTGAGATTAAGGTAGATAAGAGATTATACTTTGAAGAAACCCCTGAACAAATTACTGACTACAAGATAAAGAAGTTGCGAAACAAAGAGATTTGGTTTGTAAAGGTTCAGTGGCGTTATCATAAGGGACCAGACGCTACCTGGGAATCAGAATCAGAGATGCGGATGAAATACCCTTACCTTTTTGCTTAAATGGAAATTACAGGACATAATTCTTTTAAGGAGGGAATGTTGTAATATTCGAGTTATAAGTTTCGAATTGAGATTTTGAAATTTATATATAAATATATATATTTATATTTAGAATTGTGTGAGTAAGGGGGTGTTAGCCGACTTTTGAAATCGGCCATACACTTGCTATTTATAGCAAGTGTATGTAAAAAGGGAAGATATATTTTTGGCTTTTAGAAGTTATACTGAAAATTTTGAGAGAGTGGAATCAGGCTCAAAACCGTTCATCAATTTTAAAAGTGAGTGTATATTGCTTTAAAGTATTGGTTATTACATCTTTTACTGCTAGAATCTGTTATTTCTGAACTGCATATCATAAATATTTAGTTAAGTGTTAAACCGGGCAAAGACTGTCTGGAGTTCTCCTTAAACCGGTCAAGAGGTGACCGGATTAACCCTAAATCGCTCAAGAGGCGACCGGATCTCATCTAAATCGGTCAAAGGTTGGACGATGTATTGTCCGGATTGTTTTAAATCGGTTAAGTTGTGAGCAGGGTATTGTCCGGACTTGTTATCTGGACAAAGATATTGACTTAATTCTAAGTGTTAACCGGACAAAGCTTATACAAGGTGTTATCCGGATTGTTGACCGGAGATGATGGTTACTCTTGATATTCCAAGTGTTTGTCCGGATTTCATATCCGGACAAGGCTGACCGGACTTCAAATCCGGCTAATATGTTGAAATATTTATTATGTAATGGCGGTGTAACCGCGAGAGAGATGTAATGGCGGTGTAACCGCGAGAGAGATGAAATGGCTGTGTAACCGCGAGAGAGATGAAATGGCGGTGTAACCGCGAGAGAGATGTAATGGCGGTGTAACTGCGAGAGAGATGTAATGGCGGTGTAACCGCGAGAGTGATGAAATGGCGGTGTAACCGCGAGAGAGATGAAATGGCGGTGTAACAGCGAGAGAGATGTAATGGTGGTGTAACCACGAGAGAGATGAAATGGAGGTGTAACCGCGAGAGAGATGAGATGTAATGGCGGTGTAACCGCGAGAGAGATGAAATGGCGATGTAACCGCTAGAGAGATGAAATGGAGATCTAACTGCGAAAAACATAAATAAGTTTTATGTATCAGATCAGGTTTGATTCTGAATTGATTACTTGGAAAGTATGTTGTTTGTTTGAGATTTATACACTGACTAGACCTTTTTGGTCTAACGCTCAGTTGTTGGACTAACCTGTTTTGCAGGTCATCATACCTCACAAGATAAAGGCAAGGGAAAAGTTTAGAATGAATGACTTTTAGTTATTCATAAATGTATTTGTAGAAAGTTTTTGTTAATCTGTATTTTGTAAACGATGTTACATTTGGTGTTATAAGTATGATGATGTGGATTATCTGTACATAAAATACGTGGGTTGTTACACGAACGACGTCGACTATTTATATGTTTACGGTGAAAAGTGTAAAGGGACGTAAAGTTGATTTCTACGCTTACAGGTCGAAGACACCTATCTAAAGGTTGTTCTTCCTATTTAGCCTATATTTTTGATGCGTCGAAAGAGGTAAAGAAAACGGTTAGTGACGTACCGGTTGTGTGTGAATTTCCGGATGTATTTCCCGAGGACTTACCCGGTTTACCTCCTGATAGACAAGTTGAATTTCGAATTGACTTAATTCCTGGTGCAACGCCGATTGCTAGGATGCCATATTGTTTGGCTCCGGCTGAAATGAAAGAAATGAAGAATCAACTGCAAGAACTTCTCGATAAAGGTTTTATCCGACCGAACACTTCTCCTTGGGGTGCTCCAGTACTATTTGTCAAGAAGAAAGACGGTTCAATGCGTATGTTCATCGATTACCGTGAGCTAAACAAAGTAACGATCAAGAACAAATATCCACTTCCGCGTATCGATGATTTGTTCGACCAATTGCAAGGTGCGAGTTACTTCTCTAAAATTGATTTACGGTCGGGTTATCATCAACTGAGAGTGCGTGAAGAAGATGAATCGAAAACGGCTTTCCGTACACGTTATGGCCACTATGAATTTTTAGTTATGCCATTCGGTTTAACTAATGCACCTGCAACGTTCATGGATATGATGAATCGCGTGTGCCAGCCAATGTTGGACAAATCTGTGATCGTGTTTATAGACGATATTCTTGTATATTCCAAATCTGAAGCGGATCACGTGAAGCATTTGTGTGAGATGCTTGAAACACTTCGACAAACGCGTCTATATGCTAAATTTTCGAAATGTGAATTTTGGCTACGTTAGGTGCAATTCCTAGGTCATACGATTTCTTGTGACGGTGTGTCAGTTGACCCGACGGTGTGTCAGTTGACCCGTCCAAAGTTGAAGCTGTAAAGAATTGGGAGCAACCTAAGAATGCATCTGAGATTCGTAGTTTTCTTGGACTCGCGGGTTATTATAGACGATTCATACGAGATTTCTCTAAAATTTCTGTGCCTTTAACTTCGTTGACCCGGAAAGATGTCAAGCTCGAATGGGGTGAATCTCAAGAGAATGCTTTTCAGGTGTTAAAGCTTTGTTTGTCAAATGCTCATGTTCTAGCTTTACCAGAAGGTAGTGACGACTTGGTAGTTTACAGTGATGCTTCTAAACTGGGTCTCGGTTATGTTCTTATGCAGCGAGGTAACGTAATTGCATATGCGTCGAGACAGTTGAAAGATTATGAAAAGAACTATCCAACTCATGATCTTGAGTTGGCAGCGGTCGTTTTTGCACTAAAATTATGGCGTCATTACTTATATGGTACCAAATGTCAACTATTCACAGATCATAAGAGTTTSAAGTATATCTTCACTCAACAGACTTTGAACATGAGGCAACAACGAGCTATGGAAYTGATTAAAGACTATGAATGTGAAATTCTCTATCATCCAGATAAAGCTAATGTTGTTGTAGATGCTTTAAGCTGGAAGACTTATGCAAACTCCATGTGTTATGCTATTACACATACGTCCGTGACATCCACACTAGTTGACAACATACGGAAATGGCAGGTAGAGGCTTTGAAGCCTGATCGTGTGAAACCAGAGCATATAGTTGGTTATGTTTCGTATCTGACAGATGATAGTCGAGGACTTAAAGTCTTCAAGGACCGTGTTTGTATTCCAAAACTCGGTGGTATTCGGGAATTGGTATTATCTGAAGCACATAAGTCGCAGATGTCCGTGCATCCGGGCAGTATAAAGATGTATTACGATTTGAGATATGAATATTGCTGGCCGAGAATGAAGCGTGATATCGGCCGATATGTGGAACAATTACGTGTTCGTAGGTTAAAGCTGAACACCAAAAACCTTATGGTAGCCTTCAACCTCTTGATATACCGGTGTGGAAATGGGAGGAACTTACAATGGATTTCATTACAAAGCTACCGAAGACGTCTCGTCAGCATGACAGCATCTGGGTTGTCGTGGACCGTTTAACCAAAAGTGCTTGCTTTCTGCCTGTTCGAGAGTCGTATTCTATGGATAAATGGGCACAAATTTATATCGACGAGATTATTGCACGACATGGTGTTCCTCTGAAGGTAATTTCTGATCGAGATTCTCGATTTACTTCAAAATTTTGGGCCAGTTTACAACAAGAACTAGGGACACGCATGGCATTGAGCACAACCTATCATCCCCAAACTGATGGCCAGTCCGAACGCACGATACAGACGTTAGAAGATATGTTGTGTGCGTGTATCCTTGAGTTTGGTGGTAGCTGGGATATGCATCTACCATTAGTTGAATTTTCATACAACAACAACTATCACTCGAATATGGGTATGGCGTCTTTTGAGGCTTTATATGGTCATAAATGTCGAACTCCACTATGTTGGTGTGAGACGGGTGAGAAAGTGCTTGCTGGACCTGAAATGATTCAAATTACGCATGATAAGATTCAAGTTATTCGGGAAAGGATGAAAGCCGCTCAGGACAGACAGAAGTCGTACGCCGATAATCGTCGACGACCAATTGAATTCACCATGGGCGACATGGTTATGTTGAAAGTTTCCCTTTGGAAGGGTATTCTACGATTTGGTAAGCAAGGTAAGCTTAGTCCACGTTTCGTTGGACCATTCAAAATCATTGAACGTATTGGCAAACAAGCATATCGACTTGAACTTCCAGAAGAGCTGTCTGGTATTCACGATGTATTTCATGTTGGATATCTTCGAAAGTGTTTGGTTAAGTATGATAAAACAAATCCCTTAGCTGAGCTGAAGATTGACGAACGACTGAGATATATCGAGGAACCAGAAGAAATTCTAAACGAAAAAACAACAAATCTTCGAAACAAGACAATCGATTTGGTATAAGTGAAATGGAAGCATCATCGTGGTCCAAATTGCACGTGGGAGAACAAAGAACAGATGCTTGCCAAATATCCCAAGCTATTCGAGAAATGAAGATTCTGAGGACAGAATCCTCAAAAGGAGGAGGTAATTGTAACATACACTTTCGCAAATACATTGCAATTATCCCCCTTATACGTGTTTATGTGATCAAAACATAAAATTTGGAAGCAAACCCGAATGCAATAAACTATATATGAAATAGTCGGAATCATCGTACGAGGCCCGGGGTAAAACAATTGGAAAGAAACGGGTCAAAATCATCAATATCTACGTTACGGATACATAAAAACGGACTTTTATTGGAATATATTTTTGAGATATTTCTATTGTAAGTTGTATATTATCTCTTTACGAACGCGTGAGCGAAAACCACGTCAAAAACGGAGGTCTGAGCGAAACGTTATGCGATTTTTAGTGATTAGTGGTCAAACCGAGTTTTCAGCCGAGTCAACTCAGTCCCAACTCGTAAAAGTCGGTTATACATGTTATTTACCTTCTTTTTCACCCAAACTAGACTCTCATCTCCAAAACTTACTACCAAGGATGATTTTGGCTTCATAGGGTTGAATCAAGGTGGTTTCAAAGGGTTTTGCTTATTTTTATGCCAAATTCATCCTCCAATTAAGGTATAACTATTTCATTGGTTAATCTCTTGATTTGAAGCTAGTTAGAGATAAAATCAATGAAACCAAATCTGAGTTATATTAGTAATATGTTGTATTTAGATTGGTTATAGC
>NW_020201611.1:34331-41391 GCF_001531365.2 Cynara cardunculus var. scolymus
TAGTGCCTAAAATGAGTTTAAATTAAGTTTGGTTAAGTTTTTGTTGTCGGATCTTTATGAAACTTTGGGTACATATTACAAGTGTTAAATAAGCTCACTTGGTCTTTCCAGAGTGACCGTTGGACGATGTTTAGACGTATATGGACGTAGAGCCTAAGTTGGCTCGATTTTTGAGTATCGAAAAGCACTGTGAGTTTATGGGGCTACTTAACTTGCTATTTGCTAGACATGTGTTATCTTTTTGCTACTTGCTCCCACACTCATCCATGTTATGTCTCCTTATCAATTTCAAAATATTATTGGCTATTGCACTCCATCCTTCCATACATGCTACTCGGTGGTTACTTTGTGTTTCACCCGGGGAGGCATGCTTAAGCCCATATCAGCTGAGATTACTCGAGTATGGTGTGTATTTGACCATGTTAGAGTCCGGTCATTTTCCCCGCTGTCCAGGATAGCTCGGGTGGGAAGATCATTCCACTGCCCGGGATAGCTCGGGTGGGAAGATCATTCCACTGGCCAGGATAGCTCGGGTGGTATGATATCTATGATATATATTGGTGTGCTTGCCACGACTGGGATAGCTCGATGGCAGTACATATCAATTATTGACTTTCATACAATCTATTTGTTGCATACTTTGATATTTAGATGTATGATTCTCGAATGATGATTACTTATTACATGATTTACATCCTTCGTGATCATTGACTTCCATGGATTACATTTGTGAAGCTTTAGTAGTTAGTAGTTCTCGTTTACTCACTAAGCATTATGTTCATACCCTTTTAGTTGTTCACATTTTTACAGGCCGTGTAGATAAGGCAAAGAACAAGCTCGAGTAGATTGAGATCTTTGCTTGTGGTGCTTCCAGTAGCACGACTCTTTTGGTATTATATAGTTAGTCGAATACAACTATGAATTGTAAATTATTAGTTGTCTTTTGGTTGTAATTAAAGTATCTAGATAACGGGTAGCTAATGTCCTCTGTCTTGTATATAGTTTAAGCTTATGCAAATCTATTAAGTTTATTTTGTCCGTTTTAGGATATTTTGGAAAACATGTGCTTACAGAAACGTCCTGTAAACCAAGCGAACATTTCGAATTAGAAACTCGTAAATATTATATCCCGTTTGCTTTCTAAAGGTTTAAAAATATAACTTTTGGTGGTTTGTTTATCATTTATAGAAATGAGGTATTACAAACCTTTTATCATTTATGTAAACCGGGTCTTTCATTAACCCCAATTCGACAATCCCTTGCCACCCTTGAAGCCCAAGCTAAAGACAAAACCACCCGCATTCGCATGCTTCAACAAACCGTGGAACAACAACACCACGCCTCATCCTCCCTCTCAACCATTCAAAACCAGACCATCATGAACCCACTTGCCACCCTCACGGCCTAGGAAACTGCGACCGATGAGGCTGTAGCTTCCATCACCACCCACCTAAACACCATCACCAATACCCTCACTACTCTCCCAGCCACCATCCTCTCCCAAATCCCTCAACCAACCCCACCCTCAACCACATCTATCGATGAAACCAGCGCCTCTCTCTCCACCCAAATAGCCACCATACAAACTACCCTTAGCTCACTCCTAGCCTCCATATTAGCCCAAATACCTCAACCAACCCCTCCTCCACCCCCTCTACAGCTCCATCCTTTGATGAAACCTTTACCTCCTTCACTGCAGAGGTAAGGAACATGCTAGCCTCCCTCTCATCCCACCACTAGCATCCACCTCAACCTCCATACCTCCTCCCTTATCCACATCCACCTCCACCATCGAGTTTGCCACTAGAGCTGACCTAAGGGCTCTGTCAAAGGCACTTATCTCATCTTTCAATGAGATAAGTGCAAAGTTCGTTCATCGAGCTGCACATCCAGCCAAGGCTCTCCCCCAGAGCCAAGTCTCTCTCCCAGAGCCTTACTGATCAACAGGCTCGCACCAACTCTCTTCTTCACTCGATGGAGGAAAGTCGAAGAAAGCAGACCCTAAAGGCGTATCTTGCGACCTTCAGGAAAGGAAAGAAGAAGAAGAAGAAGAGCAGAGCATCTTACTCATCAAGTTGCCCACAGAAGAGGCTAATGCATGAGGATCCAGACCAAGATGATCATGGTCTTGGTCCTTATGAGGGGGAGAACCCGGCTGCTACTGCTCAACAAATGGAATCCGCTTTGTTGATCCCAGATCTCTCAATAACACTAATAATCTAGTTAAGAATAACAAAATTATAGTGTTTTAATGAAGAAAGTGATGAACACTCAAGAATGAATTATAAACAATAAAGAACAGTCTTGAGCGTCAAAGGTTTCACTTTATTGATAATAAAAATGTAAAAAGAGACACTTAGTACAATAGGCCTAATCACCTATTTATACTTGAAAGCTAATTAGAAGATTACTATCTAACGAGACTTTTTAGCTAATCTTCTATTAACAGATGATGTTTATCTAAACTGTTGATAAGCTTTAATATTAAGATAAACTTGAAGTGTAGCTGTCGACTTGTCATCTCCAGCTGTCTTCCATGGTATGATGAATCATCCTTATCTTTAAATATTCATCTTATGCCTCTGGATGAATTGCTAAATAATTCTCTAAGTGTTGTTGACCAGAGGGGCGATGAAGATGCTCTTTCCATTGCATCAATGGTCATCCATCGGCCCTCTGGTTGTTCTCCAGACTTGGCCAATTCTGCCATGATGTCTTTATCGGTCTTCTGGTTGTTCTTCACTTATTGTTTTTCATTACTTTTCACTTTATGAATTATGGGACTTAACAATCTCCCCCTAAGTAATGAAAGAACAAACATAGACTAATCTAGAAACAATTGTGAAGAACAAAGACTAATCTAATAGAAAAACATCAAAATTCCAAATTTTCATTAGATGATGAAATTCTTACAATACTGGAATGAAAAGACATCATTTTTAGGCACAAGTTTACAACTCATCATGATCTACCTTGAAATATATCTCTGAAGCACAGAAGCAGTCTTTGATAGTCGATGACTGCCGATATCTCATGGATGAGTTGACTTCCTTCTTCTCTTGGCACGTGATTTCTACCCAGTCTTTCTCTGATGACATTCTGAAACCATTCAAGTGTATCCGATGAATGCTTGAATGCCTCAGTTAGTCTGAAGAATTTCTTTGCCCCGAACTCATTCTTGTAAACAAGTCCAAGTTCGGGTTGAGTTAAGACTGAGGCAGATCTTTTCTCCTGCAGGCCTTGGAAGTCTTCGTTTGGTGGAGTGCAGGAAAGTCTTTAGATGTGTAAGCAAGGAGCAATTTCAAAATCACTCTTTGCTCGATGGTTTACCAGCGTCTCCATTGTTTTTACAACCGCTCTGTTCGCCATTCCAACCCTGATGCCGTGGTCCTGCCATTGAGCCGTGTATGCATATAGTTCAATCAAGTCATAGGGATTGAGGTTGATGAGGTCATTTTCATTGAACACGCTAATTTACCTATGTGCTCTTTCCACTGTGAACTCGATGTATCGAATGGCTCTATTGGCAAAGGTCTTCACTTTTAGATCCATGACCCTCCTTATCACATCGTTCGAGAAGACAGCCTGTGGTGCTTGTGTGGTCTGTCTAATGAACCTATGGTGTAAGAGGTCCATGGACTCGGGCGATAAGATCGAAGGATTGATGGTCAAACTTTCATCGCGGTCTTGGTACAAGTATTGATGGATGTTTTCCATCATAATGGGTTTTGTGGGTGGAAACTCTGGACGTCTATGCAATGACTCCATGTTTTGTATAATCTCATCAACCAAGCTCTTCGGAGGATGCCTCGACGAAGAGGGAATATCCGTTTGCATCACTGGTGGTTGGGTTGAGGGTTGTGTATGGGTTGGTGAAAGTATGGTTTCTTGTTGGGTTGGTTTGGCTTGAGTTGGTTCTGGTTCATTGGGTTCAGTTTGGGTGGTTTCTGGTTCATGGGGTTCTGTTTGGGTTTGAGGTTGTTAGGGTGATGAAGGTTGGCTTATTATTGGTTCTCGTTTTATGGATAAGGTGAATGGTTATGTGGTGCAAGGGGTTGGTGAAGGAGTTAAGGGTAGGTTTGGTGTGGGTGATGGAGTAAAAGGTTGGTTTATTTCTGTTGGTGGGGTGGTTGTCTCTTCATCGGTTGAGGAACTCAACACGATGGGGTCTGGGGTTTTAGCAATGGGAACATGTACATTTTGTACATCTTCAGAGGGCAGAGCCTCTGGTTCCCTTGCTTGGGTTCCTTCGGTTGAGGGTGGTGGTGCAACGGATTCCATTTGTTGTGTAGCCGCGGCCTCTGTCTCCCTCTCGTGAGGTCCAAGACCTTGATCATCGGGGTCTGGATCCTCATGCGTTCGTTGTTTGAGGGAGCGGCTTGATGAGTAAGAGGCCTTGGACCTGTTCTTCTTCCACAGTCGTATGTGGTCGACCAATATGCGCACTCAATCCTTGTTGCGCCGTTGTTCCATGGTGTGAAGAAGAGTATTGGTTCAATCTTGCTGTTGTTGAAGACTCTTCCTCAGCGCAATGGTAGGCTCAATCGATCTGGCGGCAAACTTTGCACTTATCTCATTGAACGATGAGATAAGTGCCTTGGACAGAGCCTGAAGGTCGGCTCTGGTGGCAAAATTTGTGCTTGAGGTGGGTGGTGGTGGCACAGAGGTGGTGGCGGATGTCGATGGAGGATGGGGAAGATTGGCAATGAGATTCCTCACCTCTTCAGTGAAGGAGAAGAAGGCTTCATCAAAGGATGGGCTTGCAGAGGGAGGTGGGGGTGGAGTAGGCTGGGGGATTTGGGATAATATTATGGCGGGGAGTTGGGTGATGGTGGCCATTTGGTGGGTAAGGGTGGCAAGGGTTTCATTAATAGATGAAATGGATGGAGGTGGGGGTTGTTGAGGGATTTGGGAGATGATGGAGGTTGGTAGGGTGTTAAGGTTTTGGAGGATGGTTTGTAGTTGGGTGATGATGTAGGTAAGGTTCTCATCGGCTTTAGTTGCCTGGGCCATGAGAGTGGCGATGGATTGGATGAGGATTTGGTTTCTTTGGGTGGCAAGGGAGGATGTGGTATTGTGGTGTTGGGTGATGGTTTGTTGGAGCATTTCGAGATGTGTGGTATTTTCTCAGGTTTGGGTTTCAATTTGGGAGAGGTGGCACTATAGAATAGCAAGGGATTGTTGAAGGTCAGAGTTATCGGTTGAAGGTTGGTTGTCAACAATCCATTGAATGATGAGATTAAGGTCTTCCAAGGACCACATCACTGAATCGACAAAGGCTTGGAACTCGGCCTTTGTAACCAGGTCTGCAATTGGGGTAACCCCTGCAGCAACAGATGCTGCAGGTTGGGCCTCTGCTCCGGAGGCGCCTTCTTGGCCTTGTGAGAATGTGGGCCTAGAAGGACTTCCATCATTTCCTTGATAGCCCTTAAGAGAGGAGCTATCTCGTGATGTTGCTACATCAGCTTTCTCTTCCTCGGCTTCAGAGGCCGGGTAAGTGAAGTGAATGTGTGTCCCCTTCGGTAGATCAAATATATGAAAAGAAGATCGCTCTGAACGATCTTGGGGTTGTTCAATGTCAGAAGCAACACATGCTTCTATGTGTGTGATTGGTTGTGTCGAACCCTGAGACGAAGGGGCTCTTATATCTTCATCACCTCTATGTTGGGAGAAGGATGATGGAAAATGGGGTTCCTCGGCTAATTCATCTCCAGAGGCCCAAAGAATGGCCTCTGGATGGCTGGCTGGGGTTGGGATTGGACCGGGTCGTCCTTGTTCAATACCCTTGTGGCTTTGATCGCCAGGGGTAGATGATGTGGTTGCCCTTTGGGTAGTGGGTGGAGGAATTGTATGAGTAGGGCTAGGGGAGGTACGATGAGTAGCATCATCATCATCATCTTCATCATCCGATGAAGATGTCTCATGTGCTCTCTTGTTTGGTTCGGGGGACGGCTCTAATTGCTTTGGGGTAGCTGCCCTCGGTTCCTGGGACAACATAGACCGTACATAGGTCTGGCGTATCTCAGATGACGATGGAATGACATTGAGCATAGCCCTGGAGAGTGGGTGGTTGATGGTGTAACCCTCCATCGAGAGGGTTGGTCGATGGCCGTGCATCTTGTAGACTGGAGTGAAGGGCTCCTCAACCGGTAGTCCATGTTTCCTCATTGCATCCCTAATGAAGAGGGCGAGGAAACGAGGAAAGAGAACCGCAGATAGAGGCTTGCCAGCAGCTTGGAGTTTGCATTTCTTGACCACCGCCAAATAAATCTCATTGTAGATGAGAAAGGCGTAGTCAAGGTTCAGGTTGAAGAACAGCCCATACATGATCGTCATGATGTTTATGTTCCCTTGGTCCAATTACCCTAGTTTGCATGTGAGGGCCCTGTTGAGGATGGAGAAGAACATGTTCCACATCGGCGGGAGGAATTGACGTTTGATGTCGGAGACGTTGCGAAGGTCACGATTGTAACCTAGCATCTTGAAGAAACGTAGAATGTCGTCGGTTGTGGGTGGTTCGTTATATTGGGCAATTCCAAGCTCCCGTCGAGTGGGAATGCACAAAACTCAAGAAACTTTAACCTGCGAAATTTTAAGCGAGCATATCATGTCGTTTGGGGCATCCATGTCCCCCATTATTCCATGGCTTTCTGGATCAAACTCACATGTTTGCCAATATTGTTGGACGTACTTTAGTGGTACGCCGGTGTCAGCAAGAGTTAGGGCGGGGAGGAGAATACAGTTCGTGAAGAATTCGATCATGATGGCGAAGCGATCATCGAACAGTGTGTTTCGAAGTTCAATAGCATGGTTGTTTGGCTTCATGGGTAAGAACACGATAGCGCGGCTATCGGCGCCGGTGGATTGGACTCTGCTATCATTGTTATTCGATTCATGGGAGGCGGAGGACGCCATTGTTGAAGAAGTTGTAGGGTTTTGTTCGTCAAAATCTAGTTGCAGGTTTTGGTAAGCATAAAGAGGTAATGAGTGTAGAAGAAAGGTATTTATAGGTGGAGAGATGGTGGGGTGGAGGTGGGAGGGTGGGGTGTGGGGGTGGGGT
>NW_020201611.1:41756-47728 GCF_001531365.2 Cynara cardunculus var. scolymus
CTGCAATTTTGTATCATCTTTTAAAAGATTTTGCAATCAAGATGGGTTTTGTGAATGAAAGATATTTTGTCATGGAACCAGAGGTGTTCTGGTTGACCATGACACATTGGGTGGGGAACCAGAGGGGCTCTGGTTGAACATCAATGAAGGAATTCATTGATGAAATGTTGGATTGCATGATTGATAGGCCTTGGATGACTAACTAGAGGCCCTAGAAAAGCATTGACAATCTATTTTGTAGAACCAGAGGAGTTCTGGTTAAATTCATATTTAGCATTTAGGTGGCTAGAGGCTCTGGATAGTAGAACCAGAGGCTCTGGATGGAAAATGCATATGGTATGAAGATGAAATAGATGCTCCCCCTTGAATGATGCATGAAGAATGGTTTTGAGGTTTTCATAAACTCCCCCTCAAACAAATAATAATGAAGAATTAGTGAACCAGAAGCTCTAGTCTATACAACTAGAGGCTCTGGTTGTGAAGAATGATGAAATTAAGATATGCAATGTGGCTAAGTATGTGAGTGGAGAGATATATAGATGGGTCTTTGAGACCAGAGGGGCTCTGGTTCCAAAGACAATGAATCCAGAAGCTCTGGTCTTTAGAACCAGAGGCTCTGGTTGCAAAGACAAGGAAAAAGATGTATGAGAGAATGGTTAAGGGTATGGGAAAGAGTATAGAGGTTGAGCCTTTGAGACCAGAGGGGCGCTGGTTCCAAAGAATTTGAATCTAGAGGCTCTGGTCTTTAGAACCAGAGGCTCTGGTCTTAAAGACGATGAAATGAAGTATCAAAATATGATTTAAGTCCATGTGAAGTGAGAAGAGGGAGACGCTTTGGGTCCAGAGAGGCTCTGGTTGCAAAGAGTAGGAATCCAGAAGCTCTGGTCTTTAGAACCAGAGACTCTGGTTGATGTAGAGATGTTAGGGTTTGATGAAAGAAGGGTGTGTTGTATGTCAAGTTGTAGATGGGAACTTGATATTGCTGGTTTCAAAGGATTTGGAAACTAGAGGCTCTGGTCTTTATAACCAGAGGCTCTGGTTGAGAAGGTAATACTTAGTGGAGAAAACTAAGTATTTGCTTTGCACAAGAGGGGCTCTGGTTCCGAAGGCGATGAAGATTGTTTGCCAAGTATTAATCGAAGTGATTCTAAAAGGCAAGAGGCTCTGGTCTTTATGGCCAGAGGCTCTGGTTTAGGATACTTGAAGTTTATGGCATAACCATGAGATATTAAAAAATCTTTGATTTAAATATATATATATATATATTGCCTTCAAGTGGTGAGATTCAACATACCCATCTTGCTGACTAAGAATAAAAATCTTTTCTCATCAAGAGCTTTGTGAAAATGTCAGCAAGTTGAATCTCAGTGGGAACAAAATACATTAATATATTCCCTTTTTCAACATTGTATTTCAAAAAATGGTACCTTACATCGATGTGCTTGGTCTTGGAATGTTGCACTGGGTTTGCAGAGATTGCTATGACACTCTTGGAGTCACAGAGGATAGGGACTTTGTCATAATGGAAACCATAGTCCTTCAGCTGAGTCTTCATCCAGAGAGCTTGTGAACAACAACTAGCAGCAACAACATACTCTGCTTCTGCTGTGGATGTTGAGACACAATTTTGTTTTCTGGATGTCCAACTTACCAGCTTGTCCCCCAAGAGTTGACAGCTTCCAGACGTGCTCTTTCTATCAAGTTTGCAACCTGCATGATTTGCATTTGTATAGGCTATTAGATCAAAGCTAGAGTTCTTTGGATACTAGAGATTCAATGATCGAGTTCCCTTGAGGTATCTAAATATCCTCTTGACTGCAGAGAGATGCGATTCCTCAGGATTTGATTGATATCTTGCACAAAGACATGTAGCAAACATAATATCTGGTCTACTTGTAGTTAGATACAGGAGTGATCCAATCATGCCTCTATAGGTTTTTACATCTACAGGTTTGCCTGATGGATCAGCAAATAACTTGGCGCCTGTAGCCATAGGTGTTCTCATCGATGATGAATTTGAGAGAGAGTATTTCTTCAGAAGGTTAGTCACATACTTGGACTGATTGATGAAAATCCCTTCTGAAGTTTGTTTTATTTGAAGACTAAGGAAGAAACTAAGTTCTCCCATCATGCTCATCTCAAATTTGCTTTTCATCAACTCTGAGAATTTTTCGCAATGTTTTGCATTTGTAGAACCAAATATGATGTCGTCCACATAATTTTGAACAAGATATCGCTTTTGTGCTTTTTGAGAAAGAGGGTTGTATCGATTGTACCTTTTTCGAGTCCATTATTGATGAAAAAGGTAGATAGAGTTTCATACCAGGCCCTGGGTGCTTGCTTCATCCCATACAGGGCTTTATCCAGAAAATAGACGTAGTCCGGATGTTTTTGATCTTTGAACCCAGGAGGCTGCTGTACGTAGACTTCTTCTTGAAGTTTGGCGTTGAGGATGGTCGACTTGACATCCATCTGATAGACCTTAAAGCCATTGTGAGCTGCGTAGGCTAGAAACATTCTGATGGCTTCAAGTCTTGCAACAGGAGCTAAGGTCTCATCATAATCAATCCCTTCTTCCTGGCGGTAGCCTTTGGCAACAAGCCTGGCTTTGTTCCTTATTATGATGCCATCTTCATGTTTCGGAAGACCCATTTGGTTCCTATGGTCGTCTTCCCTTTGGGTAGAGGCATAAGGGACCATACTTTGTTTCTTTCAAACTGGAGTAATTCTTCTTGCATCGCGTCTATCCAGTTTGGGTCTTGTAGGGCTTCTGAAATCTTCTTTGGTTCTATCATGCTCAGAAAGTTGGTGAAGAGACATTCATTTGCAGTGGCAGATCTCGTCTTGATACCAGAGGTTGGATCACCAATGATTTGGTGGTGTGGGTGATCTTTTGTCCACTTGGTTCTTGATTGGGGTTCTGGAGCAACAGGATGCAGTTCTTCATCGACCGATGGAACTACTTGCTCCCCCTCGATGAGATCATCTCTAGAATTAGACTCTGGATCTTGATTGTGATCTGAAGACACAGAAGAAGATGGTGAAGTAACATGAGTTTCAGTAAGTGATGTACCTTTAGCATTGGAGACTTCATGGTCTTCATCTGTTCTGGAGATAGATTTTGCATTTGGCTCATGTATAGAGATTACTTCTTCATCTAAGATGTCTTCAAATAATTGAGCTAACTCTGATTCATTGGGTTTGCCAAGTGATGAAACAGATGCTTTTCTTTGAAGTCCGTGTTCTGAACTGTTGTGTCCAGAAGTCATCGGTGTGGTATCATCAAATGACACATTGATGCTTTCAATGATGATGCTTGTCCTTTTGATCTAGACCCCGTAGGCTTTGGCGGTTTGAGAATAGCCCAGAAAAATTCCTTCATCAGCTTTCTTGTCAACCTTGCCAATATATTCTCTATCGTTCAGTACAAAGCATTTGCACCCAAAGACATGAAAATATTTGACATTTGCTCTTCTTTGGTTGATTGCTCATAAGGTGTTTTCTGGTGTCTCTTGTTAATGATTGATCGATTCTGGGTGAAGCATGTAGTGGAAATAGCTTCTGTCTTGAATGTGATGGGTAACTCCGATGAAGCAAGCATGGTCCTTGTTGCTTCTACTAGGGTTCTGTTCCTTCGCTCTACTACTCCATTTTGTTGTGGAGTTCGTGCTGATGAGAAGTTTTGTGTAATGCCTTCGCTGAAGAGGTAGTCATCGATTTTGGCATTTTTGAATTTAGTTCCATTGTCGCTTCTAACCTTCACTAATTTTTGGTGTAGAAGGACTTGAAGCCTTTTCATCACTCCAATTAGTAGGTCTGGAACATCTGATTTCTTCTTTACAAATTCAACCCATGTGTATCTGGAGTATTCATCGACTAGTACTAGCATATAGTTCTTTCTAGAGAGACTTTGAGTTAATATAGGCCCATAGAGGTCTATATGATTCATGTCCAAGGGCTTGGTGCAGGAGGTTTCTGAATTGGTTTTATGTGAGGCCTATTTTAGCTTTCCCATCTCACAGGCTGAGCAAAGATGATATTTTTCTAATTTGAGATCCGGAATCCCCTTGACCAACTTCTGTGTGGCTAGTTTTCGTAGTGCATCAAAGTTGAGATGTGAGAATTTCTGATGCCATAGCCAATTTTCATCGCTCTTATGAGATACAAGACAAAGGGTGTCTTGTCCCATGGAGGACTCAAAATCTAGAAGATATAGATTTCCTTCTCTCTTTGCCTTGATAATTGTGTGACCGAGCTTTGTTTCTATGATGCAAAAACCTTTGCGAAACCTGACTTCAAGACCCTTGTCGCAGAACTGGCTTATGCTTAAAAGGTTGTGCTTTAATCCTTCAACATAAGCCACTTTGCTGATGGAGATGTTGCCTTTGATGAGAGTGCCATATCCCTTGATAATACCCTTGTTGTTGCCTTCAAAAGTCACAAAGCCTCCAGATTTTTCGATGAAGGAGGTCAGCTGACTTATGTCACCAGTCATGTGCTTGGAGCAACCTGAGTCCATGTACCATGGCTGCACATGCTGGTCCTGCAAGACACATTAAGGGGATTTAGGTACCCATTTCATAATGGGTCCTCGTTTGTTAGTACGGGATATCTCACTCTTTTTATTGCCCTTGGCCTTTGCAGGCTTGGGTTTGGGTTTTTTCACGTTTTCATTGATTCTGACTTTGAAGCGATAAACGTGTTGAGAGAAGGGACAGTGTAACACACCAGTTACCGCACCACAATTAACGGATAGATCTTAAGCTAAATTTCAAGCTCAACCTCAACAAAATACGGGATACATATATATATTTACCATCAAAAGATAAGTTGTATATCAATATTTACATCTGAAGGGCCGAAAGTATTCATCGGGAAAATAAAGACTTCAACCCGAAAAGTGTGACAAATACTATCCAAAAACATAACTATCGTATACCAAAATATGACGGTCCTCGATAATAACACGAACCATCAACGATCTACAACTTTCCCTTTACTCTTAGCTTYTTTTCCTGAAAGGTTTACCACTAAAAGGATAAGCTAACAAAGCTTAGTGAGTTTAAATGGATATCATGCACATTATGACTCATGTAAGTACATTTATAAGAAAAATCTAGAAGTAAAAGAGACAATATTTATCAAAAGCAGGTGTTAACGAGAAATAGAATTTCAAGGAAACAACAAAGACAATCAAATGAATTTATAACACAAACACTTCAATAATCAAAATCACGCTATGCATAATTAGTACATTAACAAACAATTTAAGTCTAAAACAATAGACAATTATTAGGCTTGACTGACCAATCCGTATTCGTCCACACTCGGATGGTGTACAAATCCTCTACTCATCTTCCTGCAATAACCATCCTCCATCCCCGAACAGATGAGTAGGGACAGCCCTTCCCGTTGTCTCACCCGGATCCATAGGTGTCTGACAACCGGCGCCCAACACATAAACAATATTAGGACCAAAATTGGTCTTAATTATTCTAAAAGTATTATCAAGTAATCGGGGCCAAGGATGGAAGATCTGAAGATGTTGTTGTGCTAAAATGAGTAAGTCTGGAAAACGACTAGAGCCCCTCTAGACTACCAGAGCCTCTGGACTCTATGTCTTTCAGGACAAGAGCCCCTCTGGTTGTATAGAAATGTCCCTCTGGTCTCTAAGTTCTTCAAGACCAGAGCCCCTCTGGTTGTATAGAAATGTCCCTCTGGTCTCTATGTCCTTCAAGACCAGAGCCCCTCTAGTTGTATAGAAATGTCCCTCTGGTCTCTAAGTCCTTCAAGATCAGAGCCCCTCTGGTTGTATAGAAATGTCCCTCTTGTCTCTAAGTCCTTCAACACCAAAGCCCCTCTGGTTTTATAGAAATGTCCCTCTGGTCTCTAAGTTCTTCAAGACCAGAGCCCCTCTGGTTGTATAGAAATGTCCCTCTGGTCTCTAAGTCCTTCAAGACCAGAGCCCCTCT
>NW_020201611.1:48023-49017 GCF_001531365.2 Cynara cardunculus var. scolymus
CTCTAAGTCCTTCAAGACCAGAGCCCCTCTGGTTGTATAGAAATGTCCCTCTGGTCTCTAAGTTCTTCAAGACCAGAGCCCCTTAGGTTGTATAGAAATGTCCCTCTGGTCTCTAAGTCCTTCAAGACCAGTGCCCCTCTGGTTGTATAGACCAGAGCCTCTCTGGACGACTAGATCCTCTGGTTGTATAGACCAGAGCCTTTGGACTCTAAGTCCTTCAGGACCAGAGCCCCTCTGGTCGATCTATCCTCTGGTTGGTCTATCCTCTGGTTGGTCTATCCTTAGAATCTTGAAGGGTGAAGTTTATCCGGTTTTCGATAAAGAATATTTCCTTGTTTATAGGATTCAATTATCATGTAAATATTGTCTATATAAGGAGTGATATAGGCATAGTTTAAAAGTAACCATGAACCAACAATTATGAATACAATATGGGTAACACATGCACCTATAGAGCACATAAAAGGCATATATCCAAGTAAACTCACAATAGAATTCGGTTGAATTAAACCGAATGTCAAACCGAGTGGTCGAATCCCATTTCCAAATCAAAGTTGGAAAACCACCTCCAAGATTTCCATACAAGCTCAAACAATCCCTGGAAGATATATTCAAAGTCTCATTAGTGAAGAACAACAAGAACTCACTCAAACCTTATTCCGATTAAGGTACTCTACTTTGGATTTCAATATAAATACTCATCTTGTAGAGCTGTTTTACCCTTTTAAAACTCAAAATCACCAATTCAGATCTAAAGACAATTTATAGCCCTTTCTCTTACCTTTCTAAGGCCTATTTATTCCTAGTTTCGAATTTTCTATGATTTTCCAAAAACAGGGCTGTAATCATCCTATTAAATGCCCAAAACACCCATTTTCCTCCAAAACATTACCAATACAAGCCCAATAAGTTCCAAATTCATAGTTTCACTTATTTTTACCAAATTCCACAATAAATCAATGATAAACCATGATTATAACATCAATTTCTACTA
>NW_020201611.1:49442-51327 GCF_001531365.2 Cynara cardunculus var. scolymus
CCTTTCTCTTACCTTTCTAAGGCCTATTTATTCCTAGTTTCAAATTTTCTATGATTTTCCAAAAACAGGGCTGTAATAATCATATCAAATGCCCAAAACACCCATTTTCCTCCAAAACATTACCAATACTAGCCCAATAAGTTCCAAATTCATAGTTTCACTTATTTTTACCAAATTTCACAATAAATCAATGATAAACCATTATTATAACATCAATTTCTTCTAATTTCATTGTATCTCAAAGTGACTCCTAAAAGTCAACACTTGCTCTTGAGCTAACATCACAATTTCAAGAAATCTTACAATCCATCCTTGGATTTCACATACTAACTAATAATAACACTTAGTCCTAACATAATTTCATGATTTCATCTGTAAATCATCACATGCAAGGACTCAAACTCTATGCATGTCATCAAATAAGGATAAATATGAGTTTTACCTTTGATTTCTCTATAAATCATTCAATAATCTTGATAAAACACTTGATTTAGGGTTAGATTAACTCCTAAGTGTGTGTAATCGCACTTTAGAACACCAAGACTAATTTTGAGAGAAAACGGGGTTAAAAATGGGCTGATTTGATGATTTGCGACTTAAATCCCAAGTTGGGTCGGGTTGACCCGACTGGGTACCCGTTTTTGACCCATAAACAATAAAAAGATTCCATTGTTTAAACCCAATGCTCAAAACCATACCCGAAAATTCGATATTTTCAACACATAATTAAGCGTATTAAGAAGATGGATGTTACAAATACCTCCTCCTTTCGAGGACTTCGTCCTCGAAATCAAGGTCTCTCAAATAACTCCAGATACTTASCCTTCATTTCATCTTTGTTCTCCCACGTCCAATTCGGACCACGGTGATGCTTCCATTTAACATGGACCAAATCTACGATCTTGTTTCGTACATTAACGGTTCTTTCATTAAGAATGGCCTCAGGTTCTTCTATGTACCTCAATCTTTTATCCAACTTGACCTCGGCCAAAGGAAAGGTCTCCTCATGCTTACCCAAGCATTTCCTTAGATAGCTAACGTGGAAAACGTCATGAATACCGGAGAGTTCTTCTTGCAACTCCAAACGATAGGCTTGTTTTCCGATACATTCAAGGATTTTAAAGGGTCCAACGAAACGTGGACTCAACTTCCCTTTCTTACCAAACCGTAAAATTCCCTTCCAAGGTGATACTTTCAGCATCACCATATCTCCCACTTCAAACTGAATCGGTCGTCGTCGTTTGTCAACATAAGATTTCTGTCGATCTTGGGCTGCTTTCATTCTTTCACGTATAACCTGTATCTTATCATGTGTGACTTGAATCAACTCTGGTCCAGCCAACACTTTCTCTCTGGTTTCTTGCCAACAGAGAGGCATACGGCACTTACGTCCGTACAAAGCCTCAAAGGGAGCCATGCCGATCGTGGAGTGATAACTGTTGTTATATGAGAACTCTATAAGTGGCAAGTGGTAATCCCAGCTTCCACCAAACTCCAAGATACAGGCTTGTAACATATCCTCCATTGTTTGAATCGTGCGCTCTGACTGTCCATTGTTTTGGGGGTGGTACGCGGTACTAAGAGCAACACGAGTCCCTAGTTCTCTTTGCATACTAGTCCAAAAATTTGAGGTAAATCGAGAATCACGATCAGAAACTACCTTTAACGGTACACCGTGACGGGCAATTATCTCATCGATGTATACTTGTGCCCAACGATCCATAGAATAATCTTCCCGAACCGCGAGAAAATGAGCACTTTTTGTTAACCGGTCCACAATCACCCAAACACTATCGTGTTGACGAGAAGTCTTCGGTAACTTCGTTATGAGGTCCATGGTCAACTCTTCCCATTTCCAGACGGGCACCTCCAAAGGTTGTAAACT
>NW_020201611.1:51472-56887 GCF_001531365.2 Cynara cardunculus var. scolymus
TCGCACACCACCAAGTTTCGGCACCCAGATTCGGGATCTAAACACTTTCACGCCACGATTATCTTCCGAGAGAGAATCTACACATCCAACTATCCATTCAGACTTCACATGTTAAGGTTTTAAAGCCTCAGCTTGCCATCTTCGCAGGTCGTCAATAAGCGTAGACTGTATAGACGTGTGAGTGATTGCGTAACACATATAAGAGACATACGCTTTTCGACTCAAAGCATCCGCCACCATGTTGGCTTTACCAGGATGATAGAGTATTTCACAGTCATAGTCTTTTATTAACTCTATGGCCTTTTAGTGTCTCATATTCAAAGTTTGTTGATCGAAAATGTACTTCAGACTCTTGTGATCATTGAATAATTGACATTTCGTCCCATAAAGATAATGACGCCACAACTTCAAAGCAAACACTATCGGCGCCAACTCAAGATCTTGAGTGGGGTATTTCTTCTCATAATCCTTCAACTGTCGGGAGGCATACGCAATCACCTTGCCTCGTTGCATCAATACGCAACCCAATCCCAACTTCGACGCATCACTATATACCACAAAGTCATCATTACCTTCGAGTAAGGCAAGAATCAGAGCGTCCGTCAAACAAGCTTTCAAGAGCTGAAAAGCTTTCTCTTGTTCTTCATTCCATTCAAACTTCACAGCTTTGCGAGTGAGTGAAGTAAGGGGAACGACAATCTTTGAAAAGTCTTTTATGAATCGTCGGTAATAACCCGCTAATCCAAGAAAACTGCGGATCTCTGAGGCATTCTTTGGTGGTTTCCAATTCGGAATTACCTTAATTTTAAATGGATTGGTGGAAATACCCTCACCGGAGATCAGATGCCCTAAGAATTGCACCTTTCTGAGCCAGAATTTGCATTTCGAGAACTTGGCATATAATTTATCTTTCCTTAGTAACTCCAACATCTGACGGAGATGCGTAGCATGATCACTTTCTGACTTAGAATACACAAGTATGTCATCAATGAAGACAATGACAGACTTATCAAGCATAGACCGACATACTCGATTCATCATATCCATGAATGCAGCCGGAGCATTCGTTAGACCAAATGGCATTACCAAGAACTCATAGTGTCAGTATCGGGTACGGAAAGCCGTTTTTGTTACATCTTCATCTCGCACCTTGAGCTGATGGTATCCGGATCTCAAATCGATCTTAGAAAAATAACTTGCTCCCTGCAGTTGATCAAACAAATCGTCAATACGAGGTAACGGATATTTATTCTTGATTGTTACTTTGTTTAACTCGCGGTAATCAATACACATGCAAAATGAACCATCTTTCTTCTTCACGAATAACACCGGAGCACCCCAAGGTGAAGTACTCGGTCGGATGAAACCTTTATCCAATAATCCCTGTAATTGGCTCATCATTTCCTTCATTTCTGCCGGGGCAAGACAATAGGGTGTCCGTGCAATAGGTGCAGCACCTGGCACAAGGTCAATTCGAAACTCTACTTGCCTGTCCGGTGGTAGACCAGGAAAATCATCATGAAATACATCCTGAAATTCACATACCACGGGTACATCCTTGGCCAACTTGTTTCTTTCTTTAGTGGCATCTAAAACATATGCCATGAAAGAAGTGCACCCCTTAGATAAATATCGA
Source organism: Cynara cardunculus var. scolymus (assembly GCF_001531365.2). Lineage (NCBI taxonomy): Eukaryota > Viridiplantae > Streptophyta > Magnoliopsida > Asterales > Asteraceae > Cynara > Cynara cardunculus. The sequence continues at coordinate 53,109 of NW_020201611.1, forward strand.
TGAGCTTTGAGTACATAAATTACCTTGATGTCACCGACCCCTTTTTCTCCGTACACATAAACATAATCTCCTTCACTAACTGGTATTNTACTTCTTCATCAGAAGTTCATTGGTTTGAAGCTTCTGGTGAAGAATTTCCCGCTCTTTTTGAAAGAAATCTTTAAGAGCAACTGAGTTTAGTCCCTCTGCTTCGGATTCCTTTAAGGCCTTAGTTTTCTTTTCTAGGTCTTTAGTTATTCATTTATTTAATTCCAGAAGTTTATCTTCCTCTGATTTCTTAAGAGTGCTGATGCGAGTCTTTTCCTTAGCGAGTTCGGCTTTTTCTTCGGTTAGAAGGTCAGTCTCTCTTTTGTAGAAACTTGCTTTTTTTCGCTTTTATCCTTTCAGATTTTTCAAAATTTAATTTCTCTTTTAATTTACAGAAATCTTTTGAAAGTTTTATAACCCTTAACTCTAGCTCAGATGGAGCAGAGTTGGTTTATTTGAAGTAGACTCACATACCTGATCATCAGAGTCGGAGGCAGATTCTGCTTTGGATGTGGCCATCAGGCAGATGAGTGCTTTGTCTTTATCATCAGATGAACAATCAGACACCCAATTTTCTTTTTCGGCCATCAAGCTTTGCTCTCTAGGATTATATTTGTATTTGTTCTTGTAATAGTCAGCATCCTTTACCAATCATCCTCTGCATTCTTTGGAAAAATGACTGAGTTTTCCGCACCTGAAGCATTGGAGGTCATTTTTCCTTCCATCCTTGTCCTCTTTCCTCTCGTCTCTTCTGTCTTCTCTTCTTTCTTCCCTCTCTTCTCTTTCATCTCTTTTATCTTCCCTCTGATGAAATTTGTGTTGATCCCAGATCTCTCATTAACACTAATAATTTAGTTATGAATAACAAAATTATAGTGATTTTACGAAGAAAGTTATGAATACTCAAAAATAAAATAAAAACATTCAAGAATAGTTTTGAGCTTCAAAGGTTTTACTTTATAAATAATGATATGAAAAACATAAAAGAAACTTTTTCTCTATTCACACTCTTTACAATAGACCTAATCATCTATTTATACTAGATGGCTAATTCTAAGATAACTATATATTGCTACTTTCTAGCAAATAGTCTAGCTAATAGACATAGTTTATCTTTTTCATGGATAAGCATTATTAACAAGATAAACTATAATTCCAGCTGTTGATTTGTCATTTTCAGCTGTCATTATCGATGTGATGATTTCATCCTTATCTTTAAATCTTCATTGCACACATGGATGAATACCTAGAAAATCTTCTAAGTGTTTGTCTGTCCAGAGCATCGATGAGAACGCATCATCCATTGGTCCTCTGGTTGAACTTCCTCCATCGGTCCAATGTTCATCGATCATCTGGTTGGTCTTTCCATCAATCCAATGGTCTAACTTCGTCCATCGGTTCTCTGGTTGTTCTTTCCATCGATCCTCTGGTTAGTCTGTCCATCGTTCCAATGGTCGAATCCAGACTTGGTCGTTTCTGCCTTGATGTCTTCATTGGTCTTCWRGTTCTTCATCACTTGTTTGTTTTTCATTACTTTTTACATTTTGCGTTGTGGGGTTTAACAATCTCCCCCTAAGTAATGAAATAACAAAGTCTAGTCTAGACACATATGAAGAACATACACTAATCTAAAAGAAAAACATCAATTTCCAAGTTTTCAATGGATGACAAATGGTGGGGTGGTTGGTTATGGTTGCGTTGGTGCAGCGGATGGAGATGCTGTCTTCCTCTCACGAGGTCCAAGACCTTGATCATCGGGGTCTTGGTCATCGTGGCGTTGTCGTTTGCTTGGGCAGCTGCTCGAGCATGAAGCACGGAACTGTATCAACAAAGGCCTGGAACTCAGCCTTGATGACCAGATCGGCTAAGGGGGTAACCCTTACAGCAATGGATGCTGCAGGTTGTGCCTCTGTTCTTGAGGCGCCTTCTTGGCTTTGTGTGAAGGTAGGCCGCGAAGGACTTCCATCATGTCCTTGATAGCCTTCGAGAGAAGAACTATCTCGTGATGTTTGGACATCNTGACGATGTCCATAAGCTCCACAAGTATAACACGCTCGATCTCGTCTTGGGCAATTTGTACGAATATGCCCAACTTCACCATAGGAATAACATGAAATTTTGGACGGTTCAGAGAAACATCGTCCCGAGTGCCCCTTGCCACATCGTTGGCATGCACGATGTGTGTTTGACTGTAATAAATTTGTATTAGTTCTACAATTCATATACTCACTTCACCTGTATTCACAATATTATACTTACATGGAATAGGCTCGAGATGGGGCTCGAGGAGCACTCTGAGACTGACTCCTTCTTGGGGTGAATGATCGATTAGGTCGGTTTGCAGGTACAGAAGTTGTTATTTTAGTTCTCTGTCTCTTTGGTTCGGTTGTGGATTCACCATAGAGAGAAAGTTCTTGTTCTCGTTGTCTAGCACATTCAACCGCTCTCTGAAAACATGTAAGATCACGATTTGATACAAATTCTTTAATCTCTCTCCTCAGACCATCAACAAAATGTTCAATCTTGTGTTGTTCAGAGGTAACGAAACGTGAAGCAAAATGTGCCTTCATGTTGAACTGGGTCTCATACTGCACCACAGTCAAATCTCCTTATTTAAGGTCAATGAACTCTTTCTCCAACCATTTCAGTAAGTCAGGGGGACAATATTGTTTGTGAAAAATGGTTTTGAAGCCTTCCCAAGTTAAATTATTTCTTTCAGCCTCATTCAGAGACTGGTAAGTTGCGTCCCACCATATCAGTGCACTACTCATAAACATAGCGGTCGCATAGTTAACCTTATCCTCTTCAGAGACTTTGGAGATCCGAAACACTTTTTCTGTGTTCAGTAGCCATTCAATAGCTACAATTGGATCTGAAACCCTATTAAATTCAGTTGCTCCAGTAGTTTTGAATATTTTAAACGAAGTTTGGGTGGACTTAGGTTGAGAAATGTCACTCGTATCAACCCGCTTCCCTTTCACAATATCCTCCTTTCTATGTTCATTAAGAACTTGCCGCACGAAATCCTTAACTCACTTCATCAGTCGTTCACCACGAGGAGATAAAGGGGCATCCTCCTCGAAAAGTGGACTAGTCTCCAAGTGAACGCGTGAGGTTTCGACACCCTCATTTAAATCCGGGTTATGCCCACCAACATCCGGGTTCGTTGGTGAATGACTTGCATGATCATCATGAGCAGACATCATTCTGGAAATGACAAAGAAAAACCTAAAATATTAAACAACATACTAATAAATGCTCATTTACCCACTTAGATCTTTCCTATGGTCCGTATCCCGTATAAATCAAACTTAGTTACTATACAATTTCATTGCCCAAGTTTAAGTCCAGATACCATTTCTGGTACCTAGTTCACTTAAACCATTGCTCTGATACCGTATTTGTAACACACTAGTTACCGAACCACAATTAACGGATATATCTTAAGCTAAATTTCAAGCTCAACCTCAACAAAATACGGGATACATATATATATTTACCATCAAAAGATAAGTTTTATATCAATATTTACATCTGAAGGGCCGAAAGTATCCATCGGGAAAATAAATACTTCAACCCGAAAAGAGTGACAAATACTATCCAAAAACATAACTACCATATACCAAAATATGACGGTCCTCGATTCCAACACAAACTATCAACGATCTACAACTTTCCCTTTACTCTTAGCTTCTTTTCCTGAAAGGTTTACCACTAAAAGGATAAGCTAACAAAGCTTAGTGAGTTTAAAT
>NW_020201611.1:59917-60051 GCF_001531365.2 Cynara cardunculus var. scolymus
GAACCAGAGGCTCTGGATGGAAAATGCAAGTTTACAAATGTAAACTTTTGCTCCCCCTCCAAGGATGCATGGAGATATGAAAAAAAAATGTAAAAACTCCCCCTAGAAACAATAAGGAGTTTACATTTTGGATG
>NW_020201612.1:0-1771 GCF_001531365.2 Cynara cardunculus var. scolymus
CTCAAATAAACTCCCCAAGTTCTTACATTGATCAAAATTCAGATTAAAGTTCTTATACTCCCTTACCTCATAGCATGAAGTGGACCCGAGATCATCCAATACATCAAGTAATTGGTGATCCTTCAGCACCTATTCGTACACGGTCCACGACTGCTAATGAATGTTTGTATTCCACATTCTTGAGTAACATTGAACCGATTAAGGATTCCGAAGCCTTAGCGGATCCGGATTGGATAATTGCAATACAAGAAGAGCTGAATCAGTTTGAAGCACTTAAAGTCTGGAGATTGGTACCTCGTCCCATTAATAAGACGATTATTGGTACTAAATGGGTATTCAAGAATAAAAAGGATGAAGATGGTGTTGTTGTCAGAAATAAGGCTCGGCCCGTTGCTAAAGGATATAATCAACAAGAAGGAGTTGACTATGATGAAACGTTTGCCCCGGTTGCAAGGATTGAAGCAATAAGAATTTTTTGGCGTACGCGGCACACAAAAGCTTCACAGTGTACCAGATGGACGTCAAGACAACATTTTTATATGGACTTCTCAAAGAGGAAGTATATGTCTCTCAACCGGAGGGTTTCGTTGATCAGTCAAAGCCAAATCATGTCTACATCCTTGATCGAGCACTTTACGGTCTTAAAGAAGCCCCGAGAGCCTGGTATGATATCTTGTCCGAATTTCTTGTAAAATCAGGCTTCTCGAAAGGTAACATCGACACCACTCTTTTTATTAAAAAGGAAAAGTCTGATATTATCTTGATACAAATTTATGTAGATGACATAATATTTGGATCTACAAATCCCAAATACAGTAAAAACTTTTATGCCCTTATGGTTTCACGTTTTAAAATGAGTATGATGGGTGAGATGAACTTCTTTTTAGGTCTTCAAATTAAACAATTATCTTCGGGTATCTTTATTTGTCAAACTAAATATATTTTTGATATCTTGAAGAAATTTAATTTGGAAATCTGTTCATCTATCTCAACACCTATGGCTCATGGAACGAAGATTCATGCTGATCCTTCGGGAATAGCTGTTGATCAGAAAACATATAGAGGCATGATAGGTTCTTTGATGTATTTGACTTCTTGTAGACCTGATATAATRTTTTCAACACATCTTTGTGCCAGATATCAGTCTAATCCAAAGGAGTCCCATCTTAGTGCTGTTAAGCGTATCTTTCGTTATCTTAAAGGGACTGCTAATCTTGGACTCTGGTATCCCAAGGGTACTGGTTTTGAACTGACADCATATTMAGATGCAGACTATGCAGGTTGTATGTTAGACAGGAAAAGTACAACTGGACATCTACAGTTTTTGGGAGACAAGCTAGCCAGTTGGGCATCAAAGAAGCAGAACTGCGTTTCCATTTCAACTGCTGAAGCAGAATATGTAGCTGCTGCAAGCTGCTGTTCTCAAGTGTTATGGATGCAGAGACAGCTCAAGGACTACGGTTTTATTTTCAAAAAATCCCAATTTACTGTGATTCTAAAAGTGCTATTGCTATTTCTTGTAATCCTGTTCAGCATACTAAAACCAAGCATATAGATATCCGRTATCATTTTATTAAAGATCATGTAGAAAAAGGAACAATTAAACTGTATTTTGTAAAATACAGAATTTCAATTAGCTGACTTGTTCACGAAAGCTTTAGATGAAWAACGCTTTAGCTTCCTTGTATCTAAGTTAGGTATGTTGAATTTGAAAATTTGAATTTTTATTAAAAACAGTTCAATTTATTGAATTGTATTTAATTCAAATTCA
>NW_020201612.1:1911-16149 GCF_001531365.2 Cynara cardunculus var. scolymus
TGTTTCAATTTTTATCTGATTTTAAATTTCTTGATTGTGGAAATCTATATTTGAGGGGGAGTATGTATTTTTTTATCTGATCATATTTCCAGGAGGAGTGAATTTTATCTGAGTTGCACTAATACATTATATTTTTCTCACAGGTATTTTAAGTATTATCTAATTTTTGAAARATAATTGAGTTTTGAAATATAAGTATTTGGGCGGTTTAGTCTAAATCCGGACAAAGCTTGTCCGATTTATTGTTAAACCGGACAAAGCTTGAGCGGTTTATTGTGCGGTTTAGACATCCGGACAAAAGGCTATATGATAAACTCTTATCCGGACAATATTAGATATACTTTTGCAAAGGTTTGTGCGGATATTAAATCGTTGAATTCATTTGAGCGTTTTCAATATTTCTAAGTCTTTAAATCGCTTAATTCTTGAGCGGTTTAATTTCCTTTATTGAGCGGTTTACCTTTAATCCGATTAACCTTTGCGCGGTTTATTCTTAAATCGGACATGTCTTGACCAGTTTTCATATAAACCGTACATGCCTTGAGCGGTTTAGTATCCGGATTAATACTTAGATTTTATTCATTCCATAAGTCGGACACCTCTTGACCGGTTTATCTCTAATCCGGATAAGCTTTGAGCGGTTTAGCAAATGAACGGTTTTTGACCTTTGACTATAAATAACCGTCTCATTTTTCATTTTTACTTTTTACATTCCTACACTATTCATCATCGTCTCCGCTCAATCTCTCCGCCCATATCTGGTTATTTGATTACATCATATCAATCTCGTCTATTGTTCATCTCTTCTATTCAAGGTTTCWATCATTTGATTTCTATTCTTTATTCGTTGATTGTTTCGATTCTCATTGCTTAGCTTATCATTCTCCATTCCTTGTAAACTTCTTTCAGCAGTCAATTCATTCTCAACTTTATGAATTTTCTTTGTCAGCTCATAATTCTCTTTGATCTGCTTTATCCTTTCTTCCTCTGACTCTTTTATTTTAGATTTTAAGATCTTCTCAATTTCAAAAACTCTAGATGTCAGTCTGGAATTGTCCTTTAACAAATCAAAGTCGCTCTTTTGACTTGTATTGAGATAAATATCTTTACCAAGATGTTCATCAATCTCAACTTGAAAAAACTTATTTTCTTCTTCAGATTTCTTCAATTCTTGTTTCATCTCATTAGCCCAAACAAAATTTGCATGATTCTCATAAAAACACCTTCACATACTTTTCCTTTTCTGTTCTCAGACATTTCTCCAATTTAGAAATTTTCTCTTTCAAAAGCTTATTTTCATTCTCAAAAAATGATGTCATTTGCAATTCAAGAATGATTGATTAAACAACAAGAATCTCTGCAATTCAAGATATGGATTAAAGAAATAATATCAAAAATACCTCAAAATCATACACACTTTCTTTAAAATTTAAAAACCTGTACCTAGCAAAATTTCCAAAACTTCAAGTTCTATCCGGATAAGAAGTCCAGACAACAAGAGTATGTAAGTCAATAAGATTTTAACAAAGGCAAATACGGTCAAACTTGAGATCCAGTCAAAGCACAAACAAATCCGGATAAAGAAGTTATCGGATATCAAACAATACTGACAACTTTGTCAACATATTTCAAACATAACAAATCGGTCAAAGGTTTAGAAGTCAACTTTAATTCAAAGGAAGTTGTCTAGAATAGTAATTCGGACAAGGACTTGACAAAGAAAGAACATAAAAAATTCATCCAATCAAATACGGTCAAGGCAATGGACAATGCTGCATGGGGACACCAATACGGACAAGATTATGATTGGACTATGTTTAATACATACAAGATTGTATCCGATGAATGAAGAAACATATAAGGTTACGTCCGATGTATGAAGAATACGGGCAGAACACACGAAATCCGGACAAGGGGATTTCTGGATAACAGCTAAATCGGATAGGGACACCTCCGGATTACAACTAAATCAGATAAAGAGAACGTTGGATTACAACTAAATCGGATATAGAGATGACCGAATACTTACACATATGGTTACAGTCTTAACCGGATTCACAAACTTAGGAATTTCAAAGTACACAAACTACAGACGTAACTATGTATGGACTTTATCAAGTACCAATATCAAGTTGAGTGGATTCACAACACAATGCAATTAAAGTCCAAATAAGACTATAACCGGATAAGATCAAAATCGGACACTAAAACACCCGAATACATTCAACCAAAAACACAAAGTTTCACAATGATTTATTAGTCCCGAATATGATCAATCTTCCATTAAATCTTCAAAACAACAATGACAGAAATGTTTTCTATTAAGAACATGTAGAAGGAGTAGAGAGAGAAAGTCAACTATTCATATATTAGTCAAACTCTCATATACGTATATGATATTTACAATAAGGCTCATTCTCAAAGATTACAAAGGCTCACCCTTTATATAGGGTCAAACTAAAGCTTAGTCAAAGTCAAACTAACAATTACAAAGTCAAACACGATGTCTATTTTATACAATTATAGACAAAATTTAACTTTCAAGACGAATACAATTTTACATTGAATTTCAGTCATAACATTCTCCCCCTTTGTATTAAGACTTGAAAGAATTTCCGCGCTTTGAGTCTCGTTTGGACTTTGTTGCTTTAAGCACACTATGTTTTCTTCAAAACAATCTTCAACTTGAAATCTTCAGGCAATCATTTGTTTGAAAAAGATCTTCTAGCATTCTCCCCTCGAATGTATAACCGCAATGATCATCTCTTTTGACAATATAGATCAGAAACAATAACGATCTTAAGAATTGAACTTTAACAAATTTTCTCTTCAAAGGTAGTCTTCATCAGCAAACTGTTGTAAAAATTGATCTTCACATTCAATAAATCTCAGACATTGTAGCATCGTAATAATATTTTGTAATCATCTTCAGTCGCACTCCTTTTGAGTCTTTTGTCATCATTGAAGTTACTCCCCCTTGATCTTTACAACAAATTCCCCTTATAATGTTCGGAATTGGACATTTCATTCATTATTACATACTCACAATCTTTTCTTACATCATTCAAAGATTTTTCAAGTTTATTAATCTGATACTTTGAGTCATTCTCAACTCTTTCTAAATCCTTTTTATGCTCTTTTTGTAGATTTGCAATAAATTCCACATTAGCATGATTCTCAGAAAACATGTTTATGTATTTGTCTTTATAGTCCTCTATGCTCTTCTCTAGCTTTGAAATCTGAGCCCTCAACTCTTTATTCTCCTTCTCTAGAAAAGCTGCCATTAAGAAAATCAAGATTGATCAACTAAAGAATCTATGCAGTTCAAGAAAAATGATTAAAGAAATACAGTTTTAAAGTATTACACAATCACTCTTAAAAAGAATTCACACTTCACAGAATTCTCAAACAGATGAAAATTTCACAAACAGATGAAAGATCAGTAGGAATCAATATCAACAACAATCCATGCAAAGTTTTTAATAATGGTCGTCCGAATAAGAAAAACCATGCACATGCAATAATAATGGCTGGACTTGGTTAGCATGCAAAAAAAAATCAATGTCCAATCAACTATGAACAACTTTCAACCATGCAAAGCTCAAGAATGAATCTTAATCGCTCAAAACATTCTCTAAATCGCTCACCACTCACTGCCTAACTCGCTCCACACTAGACTATTAAACCGCTCAAAGAAGTGTGTCTTAAATCGGTCAAGGCTGTTTTAAAACCGCTCAAACTATGAAACTAAACCAATCAAAGTATGAAACTAAATCGCTCAAGAAGGTATGCATGAATCCGGTCAAAACTATATTTAACACAAAGTCTAAATAGCTCAATAAACTAGTTAAATCGCTCACCTCTCATCCTAAATCGCTCACCTCTCATCCTAAATCGCTCACCTCTTAACCTATATATGCTCAAGACTGTTTCTAAACCGCTCACTGCATTGTGTTAAATCGGTCACCGCATGATGATTAAATCGCTTAAGTCTTTATTCAAACACCAAGCTAAATCGCCAAACACCACCTAAATTGCTCAAGGTGAAGTATTAAACCGCTCACCTCACAATGTAAACCGAAACTCCTAATCCGCTTAACAAACAACCTATATCCGCTCAAGACTGCTTCTAAACCTCTCACTGCATGAAGTTAATCCGGTCAAGACAAGCTTAAATCGCTCAATATGCAGCCTATATCTGGTCACTTATGAAGTCCCTCACTGCATGGTCAAGTCCATTCAATGCTATTTTCAAGTCCGCTCAAAGTCTGCTCACTACAAGTAATAAATCGCTCACTGCATGAAGAGATAAATCGCTCAATGTGTAAATGAAGGATGTCCTAACAAGATTCAATCAAAAAGTCAATCAAACTATGATCAAACCAACAAACAAATACAAAATTTATAAAAACGCATACAAAAATGGATTAAATACAAGATTTTATGAGTTTTGACCAAGAACACAATTTTTTTCAAAAAATCACAAATCTCTTCAAATCCTTAATATCGATGATCAAATCGCAAAATCAAAAGATTAACAATGATTCACGATATAAAAACGTACACAACGATCACAATTTTAACAACTAAACATCCAAAAATGAGAAATTTGAGACAAATTTATGAAGAATAAAGATGAACATCCAAGAACATTATGAACTTCAAGAACAAAATGATGAATCTCCAGAAAATTTGTGCAATTCTTGTGTATTTCTTCAACCATATTCCCTGCAAATCCGCTCTGATACCAATTATTACTCCCATATATGATCAATCTTCCATTATATCTCCAAAACAACAATGGCAGAAATATTTTCTATTAAGAACATGTAGAAGGAGTAGAGAGAGAAAGTCAACTATTCATATATTGATCAAACTCTCATATACGTATCTGATATTTACAATAAGGCTCATTCTCAAAGATTACAAAGACTCACCATTTATATAGGGTCAAACAAGACACAAGTAGTCAAAGTCAAACTGTCTAAGAAAAGTCAAACACGATGACTTTTACACAATTATAGACAAAATTAACTTTCAAGACGTATATACAATTTTACACTGACTTTCAGTCCTAACATGATTCTAGCAAAATTGGATCTAAACTCCAAAATTTTATGAATTTGAACACGAACATAAACTTTTTCAAATTCTCCAAAATTATTGATCAAAACAAGAAATTGTATGAACAACAATTATTCAGATTATTAATTCGCACACGGTGATCAAAATTTTAGCAGTCATTCATTAAAATTTAAGAAATTTGAGATGAATATAGATGAAATGGTCCGATGAATGCTCAAGAACACTATGAATCTCAAGAACAAGTCCGCTAAAGAAATTGTGCAAAAAAAAGTTGAAATCGTGTAATTTCTTCAATCAAACCGCTGCATCTATGCTGTGATACCAATTGAAAGTCCCAAAATTGTTCAATCAATCTTCATGATCATAAAGAACACAATAAATGGCAATTTCAAGTATATGAATCTTGAGATAGAAAGCCAACAAGTCAATATTGTATATTATCTTCAAAGCTCTCTAATTACAATACTAATCACAAATAAGCATCCTAACTCTTCTCTTCATTTAGAGTTTTCTGCTTTTTAGCAATGCTATCAAATATTTTCAAATGCTTCATTTGACATTCTTTCTCATACTCTTTCTTCTCAATATCAAACTTGGATCTTTCCAAGATGATAACTTGTTTAAAATTTGGGATTGGCTTTGAAAGCATTGTAGAATTCAACTCTAAAGCTTTTATTTTGCTTTCAAAAGATTTTCTTTCAGCATTAAACATTTTCTCATTCTTTATCAGCTTATCATTCTCCATGTTAGGACTGAAAAATCAGTATTAATTGTATTCGTCTTGAAAGTTAAATATAGTCTATAATTGTAAAAGTCAACGTGTTTGACTTTTCTTTTAGGAGTTTGACTTTGACTTGTCTTTGATAGTTTGACCATATAAATAGTAGGTGGTCTTTGTAATTAGAAGATGAGAGCTTATTGTAAATAATAATACGTATTGAGAGGTTTGACCAAAGTTGACTTTCTCTCTCATTGTTCATGTGATGTTCTTGATGTTCTTACAAGTTAAATCTTAAATCTGCCATGATTATAGAGCTTAATATGAAGATTGATCATTAAAGTGGGACTCACACTCCATTCCTTGTAAACTTCTTTAAGCAGTCAATTCATTCTCAACTTTATGAATTTTCTTTGTCAGCTCATAATTCTCTTTGATCTGCTTTATCCTTTCTTCCTCTGACTCTTTTATTTTAGATTCTAATATCTTCTCAATCTCATAAACTCTAGATGTCAGTCTGCAATTGTCTTTTAACAAATCAAAGTCTCTCTTTTGACTTGTACTGAGATAAATATCTTTACCAAGAAGTTCATCAATCTTAGCTTGAAGAAACTTCTTTTCTTCTTCTTCTGATTTCTTCAATTCTTGTTTCATCTCATTAGCCCAAACAAAATTTGCATGATTCTCATAAAACACCTTCACATACTTTTCCTTTTCTGTTTTCAGAAATTTCTCCAATTTAAAAATTTTCTCTTTCAAAAGCTTATTTTCTTTCTCAAAAAATGATGTCATTTGAAATCCAAGAATGGTTGATTAAACAACAAAAATCTCTGCAATTCAAGAAATTGATTAAATAAATAATATCCAAAAATACCTCAAAATGACACACAATTTCTTTAAAATTCAAAAATCAGCAGTTAGCAAAATTTCCAAAACTTCAAGTTCTATCCGGAATAGAAGTCCGGACAACAAGAATATGTAAGTCAATAAGATTTTAGCGAAGGCAAAGACGGTCAAACTTGAAATCCAGTCAAAGCACAAACAAATCCGGATAAAGAAATTATCGGATATCAAACAATACTAACAATTTTGTCAACAGATTTCAAACACAACAAATCGGTCAAAGGTTTAGAAGTCAACTTTGATTCATAGGAAGTTGTCCATAATAGTAATCCGGACAAGGACTTGACAAAGAAAGACCATCTAAAATTCATCCAATCAAATACGGTCAAGGCAATGGACAATGCTGCATGGTGACACCTGTTGGGTGTGATAACCGGATCCTGGTTGTCACCTGAAATAATGAATATGTGATTATCTGTTATATATGATTATGTGACAGCATGATAAATTTGTACATTTGATCATGTGGGTATGTGAATTATATGTATAATGTGAAAATGCGCATAATATAGGTGCAGAAATATGATTATGTGTATATGTGGGTACACATGTATGTACAATATATATGGGATATGCAAGTATGTATGTGCATGTGTGCATGAATATATATATATATATATATGAATGGTTACTTGATTATTTGTAAGGCATGCATGTGGTGTACGACTGTAGTAGCCGACTTTCTCTAAAGGGAAAGTATAAAAGGAGGGGTCAAACCACCATTTTGCTCTCTTGCCATCTTTGAAAAGAAAACTTGAACGATTTAGAAAAAGAGGGAACTTGATCGGATTGCTTATTTTTGAAGATAGTTTCATCTAATTTTCAAAAAGGCTTTAATAAGGTGAGTAGTTTAATTGTTTTTGAAGTTCTTTTTAATTGCATAAATTAATTGTGTTATTAGGATTATACCTAAACCAGTCAAGAGATAAGCGGTTTAGTCTTAAACTGGGTAAGGGTTGAGCGACTTAACTCATAAACCGGATAAGGCTTGGGCGATTTAGTAATAAACCGCCTGGAGGGTTGACCAGATTAGAGTAAATCGGTCAAGTGTTGAGCGATGTATGAATATTGAGTTTATGTTTAACACTTTGAACAGAGAAGTATGAATACAATTATGTGGTGACCGGATTATTTAAAATCGGTCAAACTTTGGACGATATGTTGTCTGGATTTGTTTTCCGGACAAAAGGTGTTGAAATTTATTCTAAGTGTTAAATCGGACAAGCCTTAGGGTGATGTGTTGTTCGGATTTGGTAAATCGACCAAGACTTGACCGGAGATGAAGTCTGGCCAAGTTTATGTTGACCGGATTTGTATTTATGCCTTACAAAATTGTTATTTTAACAAGAAAATGGGAATTTTTGATAATTTTGAACTGTTAATAATTTCATTGGACTGCGGTCTATTTGGAATTATTTTTGTGAAATGTTTTGATGAGGGAATAAGGGTGGCATATCAAGGAGAGGTTTACCATGGGATAAGGGCGGCATATCAAGGAGAGGTGTACATTTGGATATAAGGGTGGTATTTGTATGAGTGTTGTATGATATAACTCTTTCTATTATAACCCTTATGACTATTGTGGTCTGGAAATCTTTATTCATTTGTGATTTAAAGATTTAGGATCAAGGTTCTTATTGGAAATCATAATCTGGATGTTATTAAGGAGAAAATAACATGTTTGGTGTGAACTTTATATAAACCTTGTTTGATTAGAAAAGGTTTAAAAGTGGCATTATATGAAACCTAGTTGGTTCAAAGGTATGTTATTTGAATAGCTGAATGCTTAGCTTGAAAAGTGGAAAGGAACTGGTAATATGTCTCTATTTGTTCATATATTTGTTATATATATGAAAAGTTGTTTTTCATAAAGATCTTGGTGATTTTCACCCTGCAATAACATACATAGGGTAACTCACTCGACCTTTCAGTCTAACCCTCGTTTTGTGATTTTAACTATCTATTGCAGGATGTACGGACGGTAAGGGAAAGGGGAAAATGTGATATTTTCCTATATGCATTTCTACATGAAGGACTGTCTTTGATGTACAGTTTTGATTGATGAACGTTGATTAATACAAGAAATGAATTTGAATTTTTGGACCTTGTATTTTGTAATGATAGATTCTTGTACTAAGAGACTTGAATGGTATATAAACATGTATTTCTTCTGTATGAAATATGTGTTACATGCAATGTGTGGTATGGGGTGTTACAAAATGTGGTATCAGAGCCTGAGTTTAAGGGAGTTAGGTATTATCAGCATGATACATAGACTTAAACTATTTTTTTTTTGCTTGTTAAGGGTCCCGGACATAGTTAGCTCCATTGGAAATAAATATGATGGCTTGAAAGAACAGTATGTATGGTAAATTTTAATTACATCTGTCCAGTGTAATTATAAATTTACAGGTACATATCTGAACTTGAATACTTCAATATATTTGGGAATGTGAATACGTGATTATTAACACTAAAATCTGCAGATGTCTAACCGAACCTGAAGATCTGAAAGAATGGGTCATCCAGAATATGAGGAAAGGGAAGAATCGTCCGTTAATCTTCCGACTAGCACGTCTGGAAATAGAGGTCGGCGAAGAGCAAGGGGACGAGGCAAAGGAAGAAGTCAGTCTCAGGGAAGGGGTCGGACCGAAGTTCATTCTGAACATGAAGAATCTCATTCTAGGAATGTTCAGGAGAGATCAGTGCCACACCATGAATATGTAACCCGAGACATGTTGGCTGAAGAAATGGGGAAGTTACGGGAAACTCTGACTTCTATTATGGGAGTTCCAGCCAGGGTAGAAACAGAAAGAATAGAAGTTCATCCCTCGATGCCAGTTACTCACAACAAGGAGGGAGATATTAAAATGTTTTTGGCCTGTAAGCCACCAACATTCTCTAGAGAAAGAGATCCAGTGAAAGCTGTGTGGTGGATTAAAGAAATGGAATCAGTGTTCAACACCATTTGGTGTTCGGAAAGCTGTTTCTATGTTAAAGTCAAATGCTTTGTTTTGGTGGGAAGTTGAATCGTCTGCCAGAACGGATGTTTTACAGACTTTGTCTTGGGTAGAATTCGTGGACCGATTCAAGAACCAGTTTTGTTCTATGACAGCAGTTAGAGAAATGGAAGAAGATTTTCTAAAATTGGAACAAGGAAATGGAACAGTTTGGGAGTATGCTGAAAGATTCATGGAATACTCTCGCTTTGCTGAACATTATGTTTCAACCGAATCCAGGAAGATAGAAAGGTATATTTGGGGTTTGAAACCCTCAATCAGAGAGTTTGTAATTGCCATGAACCCCAATACCTTTTCATTAACAGTAGATACGGCTGAAGTGACTGAACGAAATAAGAACCGACAGCTAGAAGGAAAAGTTGTAGAAAAGAGAAGGTGGGAAGGGCCTTCATCTTTTCGAGGGCCGAAAATGATAAAATATGATAACAAACCCGAGCAGAAAGTCGATGAGAAAATTTGCATGCAGTGCCGACAGATACATCAGGGTGAGTGTAAGACAGATCCAAAAAAGTGTTATAAGTGTGGTGAAGCAGGCTATCTGTCTAGAAATTACCCAGCTAATCGAAGGTGTTTTAACTGCAACTCTCTGAATCACATTCGACCGAATTGTCCTTTGTTAAGAACCCAACAACTGACAATGGGAAGTAACGCGTTGGGTATTGGGGAAGGCCTACATTCAACAGAGGAGGGCAAGGAGGGGTGCAAGGACGGTCCTTCTAGATGACTAAGAATGAGGCAGAAGCATCACCGGATATAGTAACAGGTACATTTCTTCTGAATTCAATACGTGCTAAGGTGTTATTTGAATCGGGTGCAAACTTTTCATTTGTATCACCACTGTTTGCTCAAACTGCATGTCTGAATTCTGTGATACTTGATGATGAATTAGTAGTTGATATTGCTAATAGTCAGGAAACTGTTATAAGTGTGTTTAATAACTGTAATATTATGATTGAGGGCTGTGAACTTTCGATTCAGTTATTTCCCATGGCAATGAAGGAATTTGATGTAGTGGTGGGTATGGACTGGTTGACAAAGTATCAGGCTAGTATTGTTTTAATTAGAAAATGATCAGAATTACTCTACCAGACCAAGCAACAGTTGTTATTTATGGTGATCGTCAGAATTACCATACCAATATTTTGTCAGTAATGAAAGCTCAGAAAAGCATTCGGAAAAGGTGTCAAGGATATTTGTCATACGTAATTGATATGAATAAAGAGAAGAGAAAAGAGGAATCGATTCCGATTTTTAGTGAATATCCAGAAGTCTTTCCAGAAGACTTATCTGGATTACCACTAGACAGAGTCATTGAATTCCGAATCGATCTTGTACCAGGGGCTGCACTAGTAGCAAAGGCGCCATACCGGTTAGCTCCATCTGAATTGAAAGAACTGGTTGCACAGTTGAAAGATTTAACTGACAAAGGATTTATTAGGCCCAGCACTTCACCTTGGGTTGCTCCGGTCTTATTCGTCAAGAAGAAGGATGGGTCTATGCGAATGTGTATAGACTATCATAAATTGAATAAATTGACAATTAAAAACAAATATCCTTTACCAAAGATTGATGACTTGTTCGACCAATTGGTGGGAGCAAGTTGTTTCTCCAAGATTGATTTAAGGTCAGGGTATCATCAGCTCAAAGTCAGGGAAAAAGATGTTGCCACAACAACATTCAGAACAAGGTACGGGCATCACGAATTCTTAGTTATGCCATTTGACTTAACTAATGTGCCCGTAGCCTTTATGGATTTGATGAATAGAGTATGTAAGGAATATCTTGATAAATTTGTTATTGTATTTATCGATGATATTCTAAAATGCTCTAAGACCAAAGAAGAGCACGCGGAACATCTTCGTTTCATATTGGAATTATTGAGAAAAGAAAAGTTGTACGCAAAATTGTTTAAATGTGAGTTCTGGTTAAGAGAAGTTGTTAGTCCCTAACAATGATCAATCTTCATATAAGCTTCAACAATAATGGCAGATCTGATATGAATATTGATGAATATTGAAGAACATCATAGAGAGGATTGAGAGAGAAAGTCAAGATCTAAGTTTTGGTCAAACTCTCTTTCATATGTATTAGAATTTTACAAATGAGCTCCTACCTACAATTACAAGACTTTACCCTTTATATAGCGTCAAACATTAAAGTCCTAGTCCAAGTCAAACTTTACAGAAAAGTCAAACACGATGACTTTGACAATTATAGACAATATTTAACTTTCAAGACGAATACAATTTAATACTGATTTTCAGTCCTAACATTTTCCCCCTTTGTATTCAGACTTGAAATGAAGGTTAGAAAGAATCACCCACCCCAATAAAGAAGAATCCCCTGTTGCTCCTATTGTCACCTCTGAATGCAGAAGCAGAGGCAGACGTAGAGGCAGAGGTAGGGGGCAGACCAGAGGCAGAATAAGCCAGCCAGAAATTAATATGAATCAAGTAGAATCAAACTCTGAAAATATGAATCAAGAACGGATGTCTCACCCAGAATATGTAACAAGAGACATATTAGCTGAAGAAATGGGAAAGCTAAGGGAAACCTTGACTTCTATTTTGAGGAATGCTGCCAGAATAGAGACAGGCAGAATTGAAGTTACTCCATCGATTCCAATTCTCTATAACAGGGAAGGAGACATAAAGATGTTTCTAACTTGTAAACCACCAACCTTCTCGGGAGAAAGAGATCCAATTAAAGCTACGTGTTGGATCAAAGAAATGGAGTCTATATTCAATACCTTCGATGTGCAGAAACAAATAAAGTCAGATTTGGAGTCTCGATGTTAAAATCAAATGCGTTATTTTGGTGGGAAGTAGAATCCTTAGCCATAATAGATATTTTGCAAACTATGACATGGCTAGAGTTTGTCAACAGATTCAAGGAGCAATTTTGCCCAAAAGCTACCATTAGACAAATGGAAGAAGACTTTCTAAAATTGGAACAAGGAGACAGAACTGTAAGGGAATATACAGAGAAATTCATCGAATATTCAAGATTTGCAGAACATTATATTTCCTCAGAATCTGGAAAAGTGGAAAGGTATATTCGGGGATTGACACCATCAATCCGAGAATTTGTCATAGCCATGAATCCGGCTACATTTTCATTGACCGTTGATGCAGCGGAGGTAACAGAAAGAAACAAGAACAGACAAGAAGAAGGGAAAACAATACAAAAGAGGAAATGAGAAGGTCCATCAACCGGATACAAAGGACCAAAAGTTGTAAGCTTGGAAACAGGCCCATACAAAGATTCAATGAAAGGACTTGTTCTGGATGTCATCATGTTCATCAGGGAGAATCCAGGATTGAGCTAAGGAAATGTTATAAATGTGGTGAAACAGGTCATTTGTCGAATGTTTGCCCAACAGTTAAAGGTGTTTTAATTGTAATTCTCCAAATCACCTCAGACCAAATTGTCCACAATTGAAAGCCCCACAGTTAACCATGGGGAGCAATACATCAACAGGCCGAGGAAGACCAATTATGGGCAGAGGAGCAACGGGTGGGGCGCGGGGTCGATCTTTTCAAATGACCAAACATGAAGCAGAAACTACACCCGATGTAGTAACAGGTCGTGAACTCCTTACATGCTAAAGTGTTATTTGACTCGGGTGCAAACTTCTCATTTGTATCCCCATCATTTACCTTTTGTGCTCGTATGAATTCCGTGCCACTTGATGATAAGTTAGTAGTTGATATTGCTAATGGTCAAGTATCTGTGAGTTATATGTTTAAAAACTACACTATCATGATTGAGGATTGTGAGCTACCCATCCGATTGTTTCCCATGCCTATGAAGGAATTTGATGTGGTAGTAGGAATGGACTGATTGGCAGAAAATAAGGTAGCATCGTTTGCAATGAAAAGATGATTAGAATTATGTTACCTAACAAAGGGACACTCGTAATTATGGTGATCATCAGGATCATCGTACCAATTTGCTATCTGTGATGAAAGCCAGAAAATGTATCCAAAAGAAATGCTCATGATTTGTAGCTTACATAATTGATGACAAGAAAGAAAAGAGTAAGCAAGAATTAATGTCGGTTGTCAGTGAATATCCTGAAGTCTTTCCAGAAGACTTGTCAGGGCTACCTCCAGATAGAATTTTTGAATTTGGGATTAATTTAATAACTGGAGCAGCACCTGTAGCAAAAGCACCGTACAGATTAGCTCCATCAGAATTAAAAGAACTAGTTACGCAATTAAAGGATTTGTCAGACAAAGGATTTATCAGGCCAAGTACTTCACCATGGGGAGCTCTAGTTATGTTTGTGAAAAAGAAAGATGGCACCATGCGTATGTGTATTGATTATCGAGAGTTAAACAAATTGACCATAAAGAACAAATATCCATTGCCCAGRATYGATGATTTGTTTGATCAACTAGTAGGAGCCAGTTACATCTCAAAGATTGATTTGCGATCAGGATACCCTTAGTTGAAAGTTAAAGAAGGTGATATAGCAAAAACAGCATTTCGAACCAGGTACGGGCACCA